>NC_030420.2:33604808-33612308 GCF_001660625.3 Ictalurus punctatus
ATTTGTGTGTTACACAGTGTGTAGTTGTGTTTTGTGTATTTGTGTGTTACACTGTGTGTAGTTCTGTATTTGTGTGTTACACAGTGTGTAGTTGTGTTTTGTGTATTTGTGTGTTAAACAGTGTGTAGTTGTGTTTTGTGTATTTGTGTGTTACACAGTGTGTAGTTGTGTTTTGTGTATTTGTGTGTTACACAGTGTGTAGTTGTGTTTTGCGTATTTGTGTGTTACACAGTGTGTAGTTGTGTTTTGTGTATTTGTGTGTTACACTGTGTGTAGTTCTGTATTTGTGTGTTACACAGTGTGTAGTTGTGTTTTGCGTATTTGTGTGTTACACAGTGTGTAGTTGTGTTTTGTGTATTTGTGTGTTACACAGTGTGTAGTTGGATGCATTTGCGTTACACAGTGTAGTTATGTGTATTTGTGTGTTACTCTGTGTGTAGTTGTGTGTATCTGTGTTACACTCTGTGTATGTGTGTGTTACTCTGTGTTTAGTTGTGTGTTACACCATAGACACCTGATCCTGCCCCTAACATGACCATAGTGCATGATCTCTCTCTCTCTCTCTCTCTCTCTCTCTCTCTCTCTCTCGCTGTCTCTCTCTCTCTCTCTCTCTCTCTCTCGCTGTCTCTCTCTCTCTCTCTCTCTCTCTCTCGCTGTCTCTCTCTCTCTCTCTCTCTCTCTCTCTCGCTGTCTCTCTCTCTCTCTCTCTCTCTCTCTCTCTCTCTCTCTCTCTCTCTCTCGCTGTCTCTCTCTCTCTCTCTCTCTCTCTCTCTCTCTCTCTCTCTCTCTCTCTCTCTCTCTCTCTCTCTCGAGCAGAAATGGACCTCCACCGTGCCGCTTTCAAGTTGGAGAGCTCCTCGTACATGCCGAGCTCCATGTCGTCTCCTGCCCTCATGGTCCTGGCGTCGACGCCCGAGTCCGACCGTGACCCCTCCATTGTCCCGTGCCAGACCTCACGTCCGTTCGGCGTTCCGGTCTCTCTGGAAAAAGACCTGCACCTCCCGTTCCCCGGCGGCTCCTACACCTTTTCCTCTGTGTACCAGAGGCAGGGAGGCTTCACGACCCGAGACTTCCCCGCCTCGCTGCTGCACCTGCACCCGCAGTTCACTCCGGCTCCGCTGAGCGTGCTCGGACACGGCGCAGTGGGAGCGTTCCGGCCGTTCTCTTCCCCAAACGACGACAGAGACCCAGGGATTTATCATTCCGCCTTCCTGCCCACCAAGAGGCTGAAAGGAGGCCCGGAGCCGGAAACGTCGCCTCGTCTGCGCTACGCAGTCGCCGACGGAAAAGAGTTCGAGTTCGGGGTCAACCGACTTCCCTCCGGGTCTCCCGGTGCCCTAAAAGGAGCGGAGGATTCTGGGAAAAAGCGGTTCAGCGTGTCGGGGCTGCTGGTGGACACCGAGGCCTCGTGTAGCCCCGAGGAACAACAGGACGGATGTAAGTCTGTGATACTGTAAACTCAATCCTCAAACCCGATCATTTTCTATAGTAGCGTTTACATTAACGCACTCGTTATCGTTTCCATAGTAACGGCTCGTTCGCAGGCACGTCTACAGCGGTCGCTCCAATGATAATAAACGGACACGGTGAAGGAGAGATGTAAAGGAGAAACGTGTTTATTGAACATTTACGGAAGGAGTCTCCAGTGTCAGATATGTAGAGCCACGTGACCTTCGGATGACCTTTCCCCAAAAACCCCAGACTTTTGTAATCCGTGAAAAGATGAAGCTCTTTGATGAACATCTGCTGTCTTGTGGTTTATGATTAAGAAAAACAACAACAACAAAATAATAATATTAATTCTGCACATATTTCAGTGAATGAAAATAATTTCGGTGCTTCTAAAGTAATGGCCCCCATAGAGAACACAAGTGCATCCAGTTTTTCGGGGTCCAACAGCAGTTTTGTACACATGTGTGTTTAATTCGGGTCTTTATACGCGTCAGCGTGCGCTGCAGTTGTTTTATGAAGTCATCCTTTCTTCTTTAATCCCTGTGAAGTCAAAACGCGGATGTAAAGCCAAGCCGTATTGTTGTTAATATTATTATTATTATTACTATATATCATTATGACATATCATTACGATATGTCAGTGTACAGTACGTGTAATGATCATATGAGCTCAGAATCATGAATCATCAGGAAAACGTGGGAGACGCGCAAATCAGCCCCCGAGACAACACGTCAATGCTAACGAGCAGGAGAGGCTGCGCTTTACACCTCCAGCTCAACACATCGCCCCCGCGCCTTCCATCCATTTTGATTTTGTTGAAAAACGAGTAGGAGGGACTGTCAGGCGGACGCGGAAACGCTCGTCACTTCGCTCTGTAATTGGCTGCGCCGAGTGTTTGGGCGGGAAAGAGCGAGACGGATCCTCCGGCGAGCATTGAGCGGGGGGGAGGGGAGTTTCGGCTGCGTTCCACATGAAAGCGGCGTGCTGTGAGGGCTGGATGAGGAGCGATGGATTAGATATGCGTGTCAATGGGGAAAATAATAATGACTGACATGGATACGGGAGAGAAACCCACACATTAAGGCTTCAGAAGTGAAGCGTTCGGAGAGAGAGAAAAGTTTGAATTGTTTTGCCTCCGTTAGCCTACGCAGCTGTACGCCTACGCCCTTCTGAGTGACAGTCCCATCCCGTCCCGTCCCGTCCCGTCGCTGCGCTGCGCTACGGAAATACTTCACCCTGAAATCTTACTACTACTGATAAATCTTACGCTGTAAAGTGAAGCGGGTCAGGATCAGTTAGCAAAACTGTTACGCTAATAACGCTAACTGTGCGAACATGGCCGTAACTAGCTACGAGGACACCGAGGCGAGGACCTCCATGGTTTCAGAAGGTTTCGACTCCGGTTGACAAATCTCAAACCTCAATTTGTTTTGTTTTTTAAAAAAAAATTATTTAGATTATTTGTAATATTGCTAGTTAATTCATTGTGCTAGCTGCAGTGACATTAGCAATTTAGTCCAATTATTAACGTTACTCATTAATAACACACTAAGAGCACAATAAAGTCCGTTATTATTAACTATTGTATCGCGTGACGCAATTCAGAGATGAACACGTGACTCGGGAATAGTCAGAGCCGCTTACGGAAGACGTGACGGAGACGGGTGCGTCTCAAAAAATTAGAATGTCGTGGGAAAGTTCGTTTTTGCCCCGTAACTTGATTCAAAAAGTGGAACTTTCATCCATTCTTGCTCCATCACACATGAACTGAAATATTTCGAGCCTTCTTTTGTTTGTGTGTCCGTTTCGATCGCGATGATTCCGGCTCACGGCTAATGGAAATCAAAACTCCGGCATCTCGAAATATTCGAATAAAGAATTTATAGTACAGAAATGTCGACCTGAGAAGATGTCTAATCAGCGAATTAACTCAAAACACCTGGAAAGTTTCCCTGAGGCTTTAATCTCTCGGTCTGGGTCAGCGCACACGCACAATCACGGGGAAGATGGAAGTCAGTGTTGCGTTTCATTTGGAAATCAAGGGCCCAGAGGCGAGCACCTAGCATGACTTGGAGCAATAGTGTGTCGGGGTGAAGGAGGTAGGATCGGGAGTAATCAACAAGGCATCAATTAGAGTTTTGGGAAGCAGTGAAATGAGTATCAAAGAGGAAATTGAGCTCAGAGGTCACAATAAGGTCTAAGAGAGTGAGACCTCTGCTGGTGGGAAGGGGGTGATGTTCTGTAATTCCCACTCGTTCGCGAAATCTCTCCCCTTTTGCGTGACAGCTACAAGCTGAGAAGCCTGAGGTCTAGCATGTTCTTCCGCCGAGACTTTGAACTGCTGCTCATGCCAGGTCACAAGGCAGCCGAACGCTTCGCCGTCCGCCCTCTTCCGCACGCATCAGCTCACAGGGGAGAAAGCGAGACGCAGTGATGGCATCCCGTCCACCCAGAGAGCGCAGATCGTTTAGACTTTTCTCTTTCTGATCGCTGACCACGTCTTCGTCGCATTTCCTCGCCGTATCAGGAAACCGATTATTATCATTTGTTTTATGTCTGACCTCCAGGCCACGTCTCCAACCGCCGTGTTATTTCAGCGCTCGTCTCTCACGACGTTCAAAAAAAAGTACAGAGTAACCCGACAGCTGTTTAAACACATCCTGTTTTTTCATCCCTTTTTTTTTTCTCGAGAGGGCAGATGTCTTCGCTGGGTCGAGTTGTGTTTATTTCCCTTCGGGAGGTATTTTTAAACGTTCGGGTCGAGACCTGATAAAAAGCGAGACGGAGCGTGTGCAAAGCCAGACAGCGCGCACACGTTCTTCTTTCTACCGTCTACTTCACCTCTTCTACCGTCTACTTCACCTCTACTGTCTACTTCACCTCTTCTACCGTCTACTTCACCTCTTCTAACGTCTACGTCACCTCTTCTACTGTCTACTTCACCTCTTCTACTGTCTACTTCACCTCTTCTACTGTCTACTTCACCTCTTCTACCGTCTACTTCACCTCTTCTACCGTCTACTTCACCTCTTCTACCGTCTACTTCACCTCTTCTACCGTCTACTTCACCTCTTCTACCGTCTACTTCACCTCTTCTACTGTCTACTTCACCTCTACTGTCTACTTCACCTCTACTGTCTACTTCACCTCTTCTACCGTCTACTTCACCTCTACTGTCTACTTCACCTCTTCTACCGTCTACTTCACCTCTTCTACCGTCTACTTCACCTCTTCTACCGTCTACTTCACCTCTTCTACTGTCTACTTCACCTCTACTGTCTACTTCACCTCTACTGTCTACTTCACCTCTTCTACCGTCTACTTCACCTCTTCTACCGTCTACTTCACCTCTTCTACTGTCTACTTCACCTCTACTGTCTACTTCACCTCTACTGTCTACTTCACCTCTTCTACCGTCTACTTCACCTCTTCTACCGTCTACTTCACCTCTTCTACTGTCTACTTCACCTCTTCTACCGTCTACTTCACCTCTTCTACCGTCTACTTCACCTCTTCTACTGTCTACTTCACCTCTACTGTCTACTTCACCTCTACTGTCTACTTCACCTCTACTGTCTACTTCACCTCTTCTACCGTCTACTTCACCTCTTCTACTGTCTACTTCACCTCTTCTACCGTCTACTTCACCTCTTCTACCGTCTACTTCACCTCTTCTACCGTCTACTTCACCTCTTCTACCGTCTACTTCACCTCTACTGTCTACTTCACCTCTTCTACCGTCTACTTCACCTCTTCTACCGTCTACTTCACCTCTACTGTCTACTTCACCTCTTCTACCGTCTACTTCACCTCTTCTACCGTCTACTTCACCTCTTCTACCGTCTACTTCACCTCTTCTACTGTCTACTTCACCTCTTCTACCGTCTACTTCACCTCTTCTACCGTCTACTTCACCTCTTCTACTGTCTACTTCACCTCTTCTACCGTCTACTTCACCTCTTCTACCGTCTACTTCACCTCTTCTACTGTCTACTTCACCTCTTCTACCGTCTACTTCACCTCTTCTACCGTCTACTTCACCTCTACCGTCTACTTCACCTCTTCTACCGTCTACTTCACCTCTTCTACCGTCTACTTCACCTCTTCTACTGTCTACTTCACCTCTTCTACCGTCTACTTCACCTCTTCTACCGTCTACTTCACCTCTTCTACTGTCTACTTCACCTCTTCTACCGTCTACTTCACCTCTTCTACCGTCTACTTCACCTCTTCTACTGTCTACTTCACCTCTACTGTCTACTTCACCTCTTCTACTGTCTACTTCACCTCTTCTACTGTCTACTTCACCTCTACTGTCTACTTCACCTCTTCTACTGTCTACTTCACCTCTACTGTCTACTTCACCTCTTCTACCGTCTACTTCACCTCTTCTACCGTCTACTTCACCTCTTCTACCGTCTACTTCACCTCTTCTACCGTCTACTTCACCTCTTCTACCGTCTACTTCATCTCTTCTACCGTCTACTTCACCTCTTCTACCGTCTACTTCACCTCTTCTACCGTCTACTTCACCTCTTCTACCGTCTACTTCACCTCTTCTACCGTCTACGTCACCTCTTCTACCGTCTACGTCACCTCTTCTAACGTCTACTTCACCTCTACTACCGTCTACTTCACCTCTTCTACCGTCTACTTCACCTCTTCTACCGTCTACTTCACCTCTTCTACTGTCTACTTCACCTCTACCGTCTACTTCACCTCTTCTACTGTCTACTTCACCTCTTCTACTGTCTACTTCACCTCTTCTACTGTCTACTTCACCTCTTCTACCGTCTACTTCACCTCTTCTACCGTCTACTTCACCTCTACTGTCTACTTCACCTCTACTGTCTACTTCACCTCTTCTGCTGTCTGCGGAAATTTAAAAAATTGGATGCTCCCCCGGTAATTTCCACGATCGCAGAATCCCGGAGCGACTGACCGAGTAAGTGTGTTGCTGATGTGCTAGATGAAGCACTTGAAGACAAGTACAACGGTGTACGCTTTTATATTCGAGCACTTCCGTCGCTTAGCATTCATCACAGATGTTGCGGAAACACCTGTACGGTGACTTAAGGACGCATTATGACGCGTTATATTCCTAACACGTTATAAAGCGTTCGTGACGTTAATGGTCATAATTATTTATGAGACGGCATTACAGCGTGTAGCGTCGTCTCTATATGGGTCTGTATATGTGCATTATGAGTAGTGCTTATCACATTAGATCACCATCATATCTTCTCATAAGGCGCTATAGCAAGCGGATGACGTATCGTTAACAATTCATCATCTATAATAAGCCATGGAAATAACCTGAGATGCATTTTGATGAAAATAAAAAAAGTGTAAATAATGAAAGAGTGTCAGCGAGGCGTTACCAGCCCTGATGGACAGATGGAAAGTGTGTGTTCCGGAGTGTTTTATCCCACCGCTGTTTCTCCTTTGTAATAGTTTTATTGGCCGCGCTGATGAAAGTGGACGAAACACACCATTGTCCGTATCGTTTTCTCGCCTTCTCGTGGATCACGTGTTATCTCTAACCCCACACGTCTGCCTGAATAGGCGTGGTCACGTGACTCGGCCGTAAATTATCTGTATAGATGGTATCGCCATTAGCCGAACTGTTTGGTGTCTGGGCCGTTTATGGAGTTTGTTGATTGGACGGGTCTGATTGAGGGCGCCCGGGACAAAAGGAGAGCGTGTGTATAGGAGCAACAGCTGGCAGGCGGATAACGGTGGGTCCGTCATGGTTACGTAGCATAGCTAGCGTAAATCAGAGGAGGAGGAGGAGGAGGAGGAGGAGGAGGAGGAGGAGGGTTAACCAGCCATGCGCTTCTCAGTATCGATCTCACGGACGCTCTGGCCTTAAGGTCCGAGGCTTCCTGGAGCTGTTTCAATATTTAGCCGCCTCCTGAAGAGTCGAGATCAATATTTACTCATCAATGCTTGTGCATGCGCATCCAGCTGCATTATTTTCCTCCCTGCTGTGTGTAAACGGATTGTGTTTACACACACACACACACACACATTTCCATTTTTTCCTC
>NC_030420.2:33617308-33619808 GCF_001660625.3 Ictalurus punctatus
CTCCACACGCACACACACACACACACACACACACACACACTTCATCTGGATGGGATCCTCTTCGTTTGCGTGCGCTAATCAGCATGCTAATGATGCTAATTATCCCTGGAGACCACACAAGCGCCGCCGCGGCGTTAATCTCCCGCTCTCGTCATGGCTCGGCTAATCCGTGCTGCAGCCTTTACCACGTTCGGCTTTGCTTCACGTGTTAGCGTTAGCCGTATTCGCACGGGATTAAACGCCCATGGGGTAATTTCCGACTTTACGGGAGCGATTTTATTTATCGGCCACGTCGGCGTTTTCCTGCGTCCTCCTCTACGAAAATCGCAGGCCGGATTAGCGGGTGTGGGTTTTTTATACAGATGTCGCCTGGAGAAAACTACCGGGCGTATTCCGTCCCGTAGCGCGTACGGATTCCCCTCCCCCACGTAAACACCCCCCCACACACACACACACACGCTTTGTGGCGATGGCTTCATTGTATTTTGAGAACGTCGGAACTTTAGTTCGCCTCAAACTGAAATAAGCTCCAGCGTCTCGTCTCCGCTCGGGCGCCGTGTCGGGAACGGAGCGTGATCACATGACCGCGTGACGTTTGTAGAAAAGGAAACCCGCTGATCCTCTGGTCGTCCATCTCTGTCCGGAAGCGAAAGGTGATGTCCCTCAGAAACAAATCCGATCCAAATAGGTGTAACGTGGCGCAGAGACGACACTCTGACGGCTCGTTCGCTCGCGAGCCACGGCGAGCCGCAGGAGAGGAAACCGGGCGACCCCGATAGAGAGACGAGCGTCAGTGTATCTCATCAGTTTCTTCCCTGCATTCTTACTGACTACAGCGCGTTCTTTATTCTCTTTCTCTTCCTTCCTTCCTTCCTCTTTTCCTTCCGTTCTTTCTCTCTTCCTCCCTCCCTTTTTCTCTCTTCCTTTCTTCCTTCCTTCCTTTCTTTCTTTCTTCCTTTCTCATTCATCTTTTCTTACTTTCTTTTCTATATTTCTTTGGCTCTCTCTCTCTCTCTCTCTCTCTCTCTTTCTCTCTCTCTGTTTCTTTGACTGTTTTGTCTTTTTTCCCCCCTCTCTTTCTTTCTTCCTTTATTTCATCTTTTCTTTCTTTCTCGTTCACCTTCTCTTGCTTTCCTTTTTATATTTCTTTGGCTCTCTCTCTCTCTTTCTCTCTGGTTCTTTGACTTTTTTTGTCTTTTTTCTTTTCCTTCTCTTTCTTCTTTCTTTCTTTCTTTCTTTTTCTGCCTTCCTTCCATCTGTCCTTTCTTTCTTCCTTTCTTTCTCATTCACCTTTTCTTGCTTTCCTTTCTATATTTCTTTGTCCCCCCCCCTCTCTCTCGCTCTCTCTCATTCTCTCTCTCTCTCTCTCTTTGACCTTTTTGCCTTTCTTTCTTTTCCTTCTCTTTCCTTCTTTTTTTATCTCTAACCCTCCTCATATTTCTCACGAGGAGATTCTGACGTCCAGCAGGACCAGAGGCGGACCGACGGAGGATCGTGTGGTTTTTAACTCTGAAAGGAGGGAAACGAACAGAAGCGAGAGTTGGCTCTCTGTAGGAGAATTCCTGTAAGAAGGCAGGATGATTAGCGATGGACAAACGAGAGCAGGATTGAACGCTTAGCTCTTAGTGCCCTGATTAGCGACGTGTCTCGCCACCTGATGGGACAGAGATGTGAGAGATAGAGAGATGTGAGAGATGTGAGAGATCTATAAGCGCTCGCTCGCTGCTCTTTGTTCCTCTGTAGCAGCACTGAGACGCTGCATCGACTCGGGGAATCCATGTGGGACGCTAAAGTGAACAGGGCACGGCTAATGCTAACCATATTGACATATTGTACACACACACACACACACACACACACACACACACACAAATCTCTGAAATGTTATTTAACTAAAATATTGATATATTTATAAGTAAAATATAGCTGTTACGGCTAGCGCATGGCTCTGGATGTCCCTGACTAGCATGCTGTGCTAATAAAAGCACAGACCACGTTCTGTTGTTTATGCTAACATGACACCGTGTTAATGACCTGCCGAACTCCACAGACTTGGATCTGACTAGCCTGAACTTTTTTCTTCCCAGAAGCCTTTTGAGGTGGGGAATGTTTTGGCACCCTGGCTTCCCTCACAGCAACGTTTAGCCTTTAGCATGGCAGCGCTCCCTGGGTCTGCGCTCGTTAGCTATCTGATTAGCTTTTATCTGGTTAATGAGGTGGACGGATTTGACGTGTCGCCGCGCTCGGCGTAGCGGTGGGCCGGCCTCTCTGAAAGGGTTTTAAATCCTCTCCCGTTGTGTGGCGCGTCTCGGGCCGTATTTATTACACGACAGGAGCGGTTAAGCGGCAGCAAATTCTGGGGACTCGTGCCAGTTACGGTTCCCACGGCGACGGATTGCGATGTAGATTTGTTCGACAAGGTGGAGGTTGTGTTTAAACGTTTCTTTGCTCACGATGATGTTTTTTTCCTGGATAGTTTATTTGCTCTGAGATTCCTGTC
>NC_030420.2:33624808-33634808 GCF_001660625.3 Ictalurus punctatus
TAGAGAGGGGTAGTGAGGGGTAGAGAGGGGTAGGGAGGGGTAGTGATGGGTAGTGAGGGGTAGAGAGGGGTAGTGAGGGGTAGAGAGGAGTAGTGTGGGGTAGAGAGGGGTAGTGATGGGTAGTGAGGGGTAGAGAGGAGTAGTGAGGGGTAGAGAGGGGTAGAGAGGGGTAGTGATGGGTAGTGAGGGGTAGAGAGGGGTAGTGAGGGGTAGAGAGGGGTAGAGAGGGGTAGTGATGGGTAGTGAGGGGTAGAGAGGGGTAGTGAGGGGTAGGGAGGGGTAGTGATGGGTAGTGAGGGGTAGTGTGGGGTAGTGATGGGTAGTGATGGGTAGAGAGGGGTAGTGAGGGGTAGGGAGGAGTAGTGATGGGTAGAGAGGGGTAGAGAGGAGTAGTGATGGGTAGAGAGGGGTAGAGAGGGGTAGTGTGGGGTAGGGAGGGGTAGTGATTGGTAGTGAGGGGTAGAGAGGGGTAGTGAGGGGTAGTGATGGGTAGTGAGGGGTAGAGAGGGGTAGTGAGGGGTAGGGAGGGGTAGTGATGGGTAGTGAGGGGTAGTGTGGGGTAGTGATGGGTAGTGATGGGTAGAGAGGGGTAGTGAGGGGTAGGGAGGAGTAGTGATGGGTAGAGAGGGGTAGAGAGGGGTAGTGATGGGTAGAGAGGGGTAGAGAGGGGTAGTGTGGGGTAGGGAGGGGTAGTGATTGGTAGTGAGGGGTAGAGAGGGGTAGTGAGGGGTAGTGATGGGTAGTGAGGGGTAGAGAGGGGTAGTGATGGGTAGAGAGGAGTAGTGAGGGGTAGGGAGGGGTAGTGATGGGTAGTGAGGGGTAGAAAGGGGTAGTGTGGGGTAGGGAGGGGTAGTGATGGGTAGTGAGGGGTAGAGAGGGGTAGTGAGGGGTTGTGAGGCACAGCGCTGCTGCCGTAGTGCTCTCGTTACACACTTCTTCTGTGGCTGATGTTTAACTCCGTTTCATTCATATACTTGAGATCAACTTTTATTTATGTCCAGAGATACAATTATTATTAAGTATAATTATTATAAATATTATTTATCTGAGATTATTCAGAATGAATCGAGAATCTTCAGCACAATTTTTTTAAAATAAAAAATCTTTCTTTCTTTTCTTTTTCTTTCTTTCCTTGTAACTTTCTTTTCATTTCCCTTTTTTTCTTTCTTTCTTTCAATTTTCCTTTTTTTTCTTTCTTTTAATTTTCGTTTTGTCTTTCTTTCTTTCCTTCTTTTAATTTTCCTTTCTTTCTTTTTTTCTTTCTTTCTTTCTTTTAATTTTCCTTTTTTCTTTATTTCTTTCCTTCATCCTGAATCTGTCATTCGTCTCTCTCTCTCTCTCTCTCTCTCTCTCTCTCTCCAACAAACACAGTGTACAAAAGGAACCATTTTAATTACCCCCGGCGGCTGTGGATCAGGTGGTAGGGCGGGTCGTCCACTAATCGTAGGGTCGGCGGTTCGATTCACGGCCCACGTGACTCCACACGCCGAAGCGTCCTTGGGAAAGACACTGAACCCCGAGTTGCTCCTGATGGCAAGTTAGCTCCTTGAGTGTGTGTGTGTGTGTGAACGGGTGAACTTCTCCCAAACTCCACCCTCCGTTCCCAAAGGGTGCTCGACCACGCCTCCGCCCTCTACATTCACGCTGTACTTTTTATCTGTAGTTACGTCTCATGTTGTAGAACATCTATGAAACAAGTTCTCGCTTACGTTATAGCAGCTATAAACATTCGATCCCTCGCCAGCCCTCTGTTTATTTAAGTTACAGCTTCACCTCTGACACTGGAGACTCCTTCCGTCAATGATAAATAAATGTCTCCTTACAGAGACTCGTCTGCTGTACGAGTCCCTGTGTGTGAGAACGCTAACGTATCGGAACGAGCGAGTTAATATAAACCTGCGCCACAGTCAGAGCTGCTGTTCTAGAGCATTAATCAACACCTGACCAATCAGAATCCAGAGAACATTTTTTGTTTATTGAAACAAAAAAATTGCCAATTTGCCAACACCTATCACCAATGTGAAAAACTAATTTCCCCCTTAAACTTAAAAACTGGTTGTGCTACGTTTGGGAGCTTCCTTTCACGGCGCCGTGGTGGGTCTCTGGCCCACTCTTCTTTGCAGAACTGCTGTAGTTCAGCCACACTGGAAGGTTTTCGAGCATGAACTGCCCGTTTAAGGTCCTGCCACAGCATCTCAATTGGTTCAAGTCAGAATTTTCACTAGGCCACTTCAAAACTTTAATTGTGCTTTAATTGATCCATTCAGAGGTGGACTTACTCCTGTGCTTTGGATCGTTGTCTTGCTGCATAATCCAGTTGCTCGTGAGTTTCGACTTACAGACTGAAGACCCGACATTCTCCTTTAGGATTTTCTGGTAGAGATCAGAATGTTTCCCTCAATTACTGCAAGCTGCTCTGACCCTGAAGCAACAAAGCATCCCCACACCATCACACTGCCTCCACCATGCTTGACCGTAGCTATGATGTTCTTTTTGTGGAATTCGGTGTTTGGTTTACGTCAGATGTAACGGGACTCCTGTCTTCCAAACAGTTCCACTTTCCACTCATCAGTCCACAGAACATTCTCCCGAAAGGTTTGAGGATCATCAAGGTGTGTTTTAGTAAAATTCACACGAGCCTTAATGTTCTTCTGGGTCAGCAGTGGTTTTCACCTCGCCACTCTTCCATGGATGTCGTTTTTGCCCAGTGTCTTTCTGATAGTTGACCTTTATTGATGAAGAGAGAGCTTTTGGGGCCTTTGATGTTGTCCTTGGCTCTTTTGTGACGTCCCGGATGAGTCGTCACTGTGCTCTTGGAGGAATTTCGGAAAGTCAGACACTTCTAAGAAGGTTCGCTACTGTGCCGAGTTTCTCCATTTGGAGATGACGGCTCTCGCTGTGGTTCTCTGGAGTCCCAGGGCCTTTGAAATATCTTTGTAACCCTTCCCAGACTGATGTACTTCAATCACCTTCTTCCTCATCTTTTCTGGAATCTCTTTCAACTTCGGCGTGGTGTTTTACTGAGTAAGATCTTTTAACCAACACGTTCTATGTAAGTGTTGATGTGATTGAACAGGGTTTGCGGTAATCAGACCTGGTTGTGTCTCGTCCAGCTGAACCCCGTTATCAATGCAGTTCCATAGTTTTGGGGAATTAGTAACTACGGGGGGGGGGGGGGGGGGGGGGGGGGCAAATACATTTCCACACAGGCCCAGTTGTTATTAGAGAACTTTTTTTGCTTCAATAAATAACACTATGATTTAAAAAAGCTGTATTTTGTGTTTACTCGGCTCGCCTTTGTTTCACCTTAGATATCGTTTTATCTTCTGAAACAATTCAGTACGAGATCTACGCAAACACGGGAGAAATCAGGAAGTACTTTTTCACAGCACTGTATATATTAACATGCAAATATAAAACCCTGACCGTATCTTTAAGGGTAAGTGCTGCAGGACTGCAGTTAATCCTGTGTGGCCTGGTCCACTCCGCTGCGTGTCCTTCGTCGCAGGCGGATCTGGGTTTAAACGCGTCTCCGGGGCTCGGATGTGATTCGTGCTGTGGCTTTATTAGTCACACGTCCATCCTTCAACTTTATTCAGACGTTTATAGCTGGGGGATATCAGTGTGTCTCTCATCACTGAGTCTGAGGACCTGTGTGTGTGTGTGTGTGTGTGTGTGAAATGAAGTTGTGTTGAAACGGTTTACATTCTGAAGCAAAACATTAATAAATAACAACCACGTCCTCCATACAGACTGACTGCTGCGCATACGAGGCTTCACGGAGTAAGTCGTTAGCCCCGATGCGTGTGTGTCTGATCGCTCGCTACGTCGGATTCCGACCGGACGATACAAACGAGCTCGCTGCTCGGACAGAGAAAATTGCGAGTGTGTTCCTCTTATTCTTCACATTTACCTCCTGAACCTTATTTTTCCTGATGTCTGAAACACACAAGTGAGGATTTTAATATGAGGACATGAGCGTGGTGGGAATTAGCACACACACACACACACACACACACACACACACTCGCCGGCTCCCATCCTGGCCTGTTGATGTCCCTCACCATCCTCCATATTACACGATGTTCATTAGTGTTTCTTGTGGAGGAGGGTCTAAAAACGTACGCGTGGAAAGAGCAGAATGAAAGAAAGGGAAAAAAAGAAACAGAAAAAAGGAGGAAACGACTTTCCCCAGCAGATGTGTTACTACATTGCCTATTATGTTGCCCATTAAATCGGCTCCCTCAACGGCCCATTATTTTCTCCAATAAAAACCAGCTCGCTGCTGCCTTACATACCCCGATCCACCCCCCCCCCACCTCCCCCGATCCGCCCCTCCCCACCACCCCCACCTCCACCCGGTCTGCCTCCACGTCAGAAAGCATATTTAAGAAAAGATGAAACTCCTGCTCGTGTAAAACGAAGCATTTGATGTCTTAAATACGAACCAGACGCCGTTTCGGTTTCTTGTTATTAAAAAAAAAAAAAAAAAAAAACACCAAGGAGGAGGAAGAGGGGCGGGTGTGGGGGCGGCACTTTAATAACTCTTCAGAAAACCTGCCTGGGAGTAAACCCCCTCCACACACACACACACACACACACACACACACACACACACACACACACACACACACACACACACACACCGACTTCTATCCGTCCACCCGCCAACAAATAATCCCCCATTACGACTTCACGATACTTCACTTTACTTCCTCTGAGTTATAGCTATGACGCTATATCGCTGCTGAATCCTGCTCTCTGATTGGTCAGAAGGTGCTGATTAATTCTCTATAGCAGCGGCTCGGACCGTAGCGCAGGTTTATATTAATATTAACGCGCTCGTTCTAATACGTCATCGTTTCCATAGTAACAGCTCGTTGACAGGGACGTGTACAGTACAGGAGGCAGAAGGAGTCTCCAGCGTCAGGTTTTTTAAAACCTTTTTTAAAATCATTTCATCACACTCTCTCTCTCTACTCTCTCTACTCTCTCTCTACTCTCTCTCTCTACTCTCTCTCTACTCTCTCTCTCTACTCTCTCTCTACTCTCTCTACTCTCTCTCTACTCTCTCTCTCTACTCTCTCTCTACTCTCTCTACTCTCTCTCTACTCTCTCTCTACTCTCTCTCTCTACTCTCTCTCTACTCTCTCTCTCTACTCTCTCTCTACTCTCTCTACTCTCTCTCTACTCTCTCTCTACTCTCTCTCTACACTCTCTCTCTACTCTCTCTCTACTCTCTCTCTACTCTCTCTACTCTCTCTCTCTCTCTCTACTCTCTCTCTCTCTCTCTCTACTCTCTCTCTCTACTCTCTCTACTCTCTCTCTACTCTCTCTACTCTCTCTCTCTCTCTCTACTCTCTCTCTACTCTCTCTACTCTCTCTCTACTCTCTCTCTACTCTCTCTCTATTCTCTCTCTCTACTCTCTCTCTCTACTCTCTCTCTACTCTCTCTCTCTACTCTCTCTCTACTCTCTCTACTCTCTCTCTCTACTCTCTCTCTACTCTCTCTACTCTCTCTCTCTACTCTCGCTCTCTACTCTCTCTCTACTCTCTCTCTACTCTCTCTACTCTCTCTCTACTCTCTCTACTCTCTCTCTCTCTCTCTACTCTCTCTCTCTCTCTACTCTCTCTCTCTACTCTCTCTACTCTCTCTCTACTCTCTCTCTCTACTCTCTCTCTCTACTCTCTCTCTACTCTCTCTCTCTACTCTCTCTCTACTCTCTCTACTCTCTCTCTCTCTCTACTCTCTCTCTACTCTCTCTCTACTCTCTCTCTCTACTCTCTCTCTACTCTCTCTACTCTCTCTCTCTACTCTCTCTCTACTCTCTCTACTCTCTCTCTCTACTCTCGCTCTCTACTCTCTCTCTACTCTCTCTCTACTCTCTCTACTCTCTCTCTACTCTCTCTACTCTCTCTCTCTCTCTCTCTACTCTCTCTCTCTCTCTCTACTCTCTCTCTCTACTCTCTCTACTCTCTCTCTCTACTCTCTCTACTCTCTCTCTACTCTCTCTCTCTCTCTCTCTACTCTCTCTCTACTCTCTCTACTCTCTCTCTACTCTCTCTCTATTCTCTCTCTCTACTCTCTCTCTCTACTCTCTCTCTACTCTCTCTCTCTACTCTCTCTCTACTCTCTCTACTCTCTCTCTCTCTCTACTCTCTCTCTACTCTCTCTCTCTACTCTCTCTACTCTCTCTCTACTCTCTCTCTACTCTCTCTCTACTCTCTCTACTCTCTCTCTCTACTCTCGCTCTCTACTCTCTCTCTACTCTCTCTACTCTCTCTCTCTCTCTACTCTCTCTCTACTCTCTCTCTACTCTCTCTCTACTCTCTCTACTCTCTCTCTCTCTACTCTCTCTCTCTACTCTCTCTCTCTACTCTCTCTACTCTCTCTCTCTACTCTCTCTCTCTACTCTCTCTCCCTCTCTACTCTCTCTCTCTACTCTCTCTCTACTCTCTCTACTCTCTCTCTCTACTCTCTCTCTCTACTCTCTCTCTACTCTCTCTACTCTCTCTCTCTACTCTTTCTCTCTACTCTCTCTACTCTCTCTCTACTCTCTCTCTCTATTCTCTCTACTCTCTCTCTACTCTCTCTACTCTCTCTCTACTCTCTCTCTCTACTCTCTCTACTCTCTCTCTACTCTCTCTCTCTATTCTCTCTACTCTCTCTCTACTCTCTCTCTCTACTCTCTCTCTACTCTCTCTCTCTACTCTCTACTCTCTCTACTCTCTCTCTACACTCTCTCTACACTCTCTCTCTACACTCTCTCTACACTCTCTCTCTACTCTCTCTCTACTCTCTCTCTACTCTCTCTACTCTCTCTCTCTATTCTCTCTACTCTCTCTCTACTCTCTCTCTCTACTCTCTCTCTACTCTCTCTCTCTATTCTCTCTACTCTCTCTACACTCTCTCTACTCTCTCTACTATCTCTCTCTCTACTCTCTCTCTCTACTCTCTCTCTCAACTCTTGCTCTCAACTCTCTCTCTAATCTCTCTACTCTCTCTCTCTCTTTCTCCTCTTTCTCTCTCTCTCTCCTCTTTCTCCTCTTTCTCTCTCTCTCTCTCCTCTTTCTCTCTCTCTCTCTCCTCTTTCTCCTCTTTCTCTCTCTCTCCTCTTTCTCTCTCTCTCTCTCTCTCTCTCTCTCTCTCTCTCCCTCTCTCTCTCTCTCCTCTTTCTCTCTCTCTCTCTCCTCTTTCTCTCTCTCTCTCTCTCTCTCTCCTCTTTCTCTCTCTCTCTCTCTCTCTCTCTCTCCCTCTCTCCTCTCTCTCGTCTTTCTCTCTCTCTACTCTTCTCAGCCAGATCCCCAGTGTTGAGTTAACACCGTACAGTGTTTACATAAATCAGCACTCTTGGTGTTAATTCAACACCGGGGATTTAGCAGCGTTCTTTCATTTCAAATCAGAACCTACAGCAGTTACAGCGATTCAGGAGAATGTTCACGTCGGGGTTGTTATCGGGACAGTTATTATTCTGGGAATTTATCGCAGCGTTCTGAACACCACTGATCAGATCCACCTTTGGCTTTTGCCACTTTGTTGTTGCGATATAACGATATAACACCCTGAGCAGCAGACCTTACCCAGGTCGATCGATCCGTCAGGCCGTGGATGTGTGCGCTCACCCGCCTGTGTTTGTGTGTGTGTGTGTGTGTGTGTGTGTGTGTGTGTGTCTTTAGGAATATGAGGCTCGAGTCGTGTCCTTTCTGGTATCTGACATATTCCCGTAATGTCTGGATGAGTTTTGGCATTCAGGAAAGGTCGGCTCACGGCCCGAGTCGAACCTGCGACCGTGGAAGCTGTCATGTGGCTTTCACTCTGAAAAAAACCCCCACATTTTATATTACATTCACACTTACTTAAGTCATCTCTTATACAGATAAAGACCTATCAATTAATCCATAAACAAACCATCAGAGTGTCCGAACACAAACACGAGTACTCCATGAAGAAAGCTAGAAACGCAGGCAACGGGCAAAACCAGGAAGTACATACCAACACAGGAAGCAGGAAACACATCAACACTGACAAGACTTCGCAAAGAATCAGGGCCTAAGTACACGCTGATTAAAGACACGTCAGAGGACAAACACAAAGTAGGTGAACACAGTAAGGCAGCAGACCAATGACAGGACAGGGGGCGGAGACAAGCACGGAATGACAAGAACAAGAAATCTAGAAAACTAGCTTTCTACGTAATACTACAAACATTTATTTAGCGCCAGCTGCGTATTCTGCGTATTCTCAGGGGGTCTGTTTCTCTGGCTGTCGCCGTATTTCTGACCGATGAACGAATGAGCACAATGTCAGCCCTTAACACACCTCATTCGGTGCTTTTTATTCTTGGTTTGCTTTTTGATTCCTTTTCAATAATGTTCCGAGTGAATCTAAACCAGACCGGATAGCGAACGAACCGAAAGAATCGATTTCAGATCGATTCCGATTCAGCTCACATGGAATCTAATTCACACCCGATTCGCTGATTTGTTCAGAAAATGCGGTTCATGAATCGGTTTGTCATTTTTCAGCGTGAACGTATGACACGTATGTTTTTAATATCAGATCGAATGTAAACGACGTGTAGAGATGACTCTCGGATCCGCCGGAATGTTCCGCAAAAAAAAACGTCTTTGAGATTTTATCTCCTTTATTTTTCTTATACGTTTCTTTCTATTTTTTTTTTTTTTTTTTTACAAACGTAAATGCGACTTGCATTGCACGGAGACCCGTCAGCAGGAAAGATGTAATCGACAATCAGTCGAGGATCTAATGGAATTCCTCGTATTCCGCCGTGTTGTTACTCTCGCACCTTGTTTACGGTCGGTTATAAATTCGGTTCCAGGTGAGAGATTTCACCGATGAAGAAAACAGACCAGGAGGCGACGTTTCGCGTGAATTGATTGGGGATGAGGCCCCGACGTGCCTGTCACTTTCTCAAGGGCACGGCTCCGGCATGCTCCGCCGTCCGCGTTTTATTCGCATCAATTTGACTTCGTTTGGCGCCTTGTTAGCGAGCGGCGAGTGCGCGCGGGCCCGGGTGACGGGGAAGCAGACGCTCGTCCTCTCGTTTCTCCAGCGCGGTGCCGCTGCCTGTCGAGGTGCTGACGGGGGTTTTATTCGGTTAATAGATTCACTCGATCTGTCAGCTGGTGGCGTGCGGAGGCGGCTCGCCTCGTAACGCTCTCGCGCTTTCGGGAGCTGTGGTGTAAATGAAAACAGCGGCGTCCGACTGAACGCTTCTCTCCTGTTCCGCGCTGAAGACGGGGCTTTCACCTGAGACGCTGAGAGTTTAGATGGTGCTTTCCACCGCGCTTATACGTCACAGTTGTGGGTTGTTTTTTTTTTGAAAGATGTAAAATAATAGTAGGCGATTTTCTTTTAGTTACAGTCATCTTTATATATGACACTCAGTGAGCTTTACATAGTATAGTATGCGTTAAAGATGATTAAAAACCGGCGTGCAGACGCACTCGTAAAGAGTTCCGCTCTAACGCTAATCGAGCACACCCGACCCGGATCTTCAGGAGCTCGGAAAGGAATCTCGGGCCTCGTTTCGTTCTGGATTTCACTTCCCGTGACATCCTGAAGGGGCGCTGGTTAGCTATACGAGTACACTGACTGGCGCTTTCCTAAAAACAGTTACAGGAAGAAGAAAAAAAAAACCCACGGATGCCTCGGTGCTCATCTTTATTTAGCAACACGCTCGTACTCGTGAACTGTGATGAGTGATGAATATTTACCTCCTCAGAAGGAGGCAGTGTGATGGATCTAACAGGCGAATATATCTGGATGAGGTTATGTAATAAAGCAAATACTTCCATAGAAACAGTCTGTTCCATCCATCCATCCATCCATCCATCTTCTACCGCTTTATCCTTTTCAGGGTCACGGGGAAACCTGGAGCCTATCCCAGGGAGCATGGGGAACAAGGCGGGGTACACCCTGGACAGGGTGCCAATACATCGTTCCTTTAGACACGCCGATCAGCCTACCATGCGTGTC
>NC_030420.2:33644808-33674808 GCF_001660625.3 Ictalurus punctatus
GGGAAGCGGCGAGTCGACTCTCTCCAGAACTCCCCAGGTGGTCCACAGCAGGTGAGGAAACACTGGAAAGCAAAGTCAGGAATGAAACGCCGTGTGTTGTGCTCTTACGGGAAAAACAATCAATGACGGGGTGGTGTGATGAAGCGGCTGTTGCTATAGAAACGATAACGTATCAGAACGGGCGCGTTCATTTAAACCTGCGCTACTCTCAGAGCCGCTGTTCTAGAGAACTAATCAACACCTTCTGACCAATCAGAGTCCAGGATTCAGCAGCAGGGTTATTTACATCACACTGTATGTTATTTAGTGCGTGTTTGATTATTTATGCATGTAATTACAAAGTGAACACAGACTCGAATTGAAAAGTGTGTGTGTGTGTGTGTGTGTGTAGAAACTCCATCTACGAGTAATGAAGACCACATCAGGCCAGATGTCAGCGTGAACGTCTCTCCAGCCTGCAGGAGCTGTCAGTTTGAGATGTGAGTAATTGTGATTCCTGACGCCCTGTTGTCTGTAAACACGGACGAAACAGCCGCAGCTCCGTCTCAGCTTCACGCCAGGATCCGCCTCAGGTGGCGTGGGGGGCGTGGCCTGAAGCCAGAAGGCGGAGCTGTATGGTAATAACGTCCTTCCCATTTTTAACATGAGCTCGTTCTGCGGTTTTATGTTACGGCGCACGCTGAAACGGTGTCACGGAGACACGATGCTAAACTCAAGGCGGTACAGGACGCTTCCCTTCCCCGTCCTTTATACAGACTGCTCCTTTAAACACACTACAGGGCTTTATTATTCATTCATTACGCCGAGAAATGAGCACGAGCTCGGTGTTCAGGTCCTGCGAGGTGATTCAGTGGATGTGGACGTCAGTGAGAAAAGTGGACACGCTCAGATGTGAGCGAGCTGGCGAGGCGAGGCGAGGCGAGGAAAAACGAGACTTTCACCACATCGTAATTACACCGAGACAGGGTTAAGTCCTAAATCCTCTTCTGGACATGAAGCTAAACGCAATTTTCAGAGTGTTATTCAGCGAACACACACGGCGAGCTGAAGCCCTGTGCTCTTCCTTGACATCGTCTCTTTACTTCCTGTGTGTCTTCCGTGTCGTATCTTTAGTTATTTCACCGGTCACTGAAAAGGTCCATGCACTTCGGTGGTCTTCACTAATTAACGATGTTGTCGGGCAACAACGGTACTGAGAAATGACAGTTCATTAAAAGTATAGTGTCCCGATGCTGCGTGGTTAAACGTGGAAACATCCAGCCAAAACAGCTGAGATCATTTTAAATGTACTTGAGTATTAAAGCGTCGACAGTGGAATGTTTTTAAACCGATGAAATCTCACGTTTCCGCTGGAAATTTGACTAGCTAGTCACGCTAGCAACCGCGATACATGCTAGTCTAGCCTGGCGCAAAGGAAACAGGTTAATATAGCCAGGTAATAGCTAGCAAATTAGCTAAACATACCTCAACAAGCTTTTACAAATGAGGTGGAGTCCAAATCTGAAGATTTATTTATTTATTTTTCTTGGATAAAGAAAGAGCACTAAGTAAGTATTCAATTTCGATACTTTTTTAAAAAAAATTTTAAGGTAAAATACACCAAAAATATGACTTAAGTCTAGTAGCGAAGTACATTACTGAGGTCCCGTCCACCCCTGACAGCAACAGGTCACGATGGAACTGCTCTCTGTGACGCAAGAAACTGCCGGAATTAAAGCTTTGACACGGTGTCCGTCGTCTCCTTGCTTTACTTCTTTACTTTAATAGTTCGACTGATGTGTAAAAGCAATAGAACACTCTTGGTGGTGTGTTTTCACGAAGAACGTGACGATAACACACTTTCTCTCGTGTTCCAGCGCATAAATGATGGTCTGGTCTGATAAATGGTCTGCACTTATATAGCGCTTTTTTTTTTAACCTTAGCGGTTTCAAAGAGCTTTACACTGGTTCTCGTTCACTCATTCGCACACACACACACACACACACACACACACTCACACACCAATGGTAGTAAAACTGCTATGCAAGGTGCTAGCTTGAGCAAGCATGGGAGCAACTTGGGGTTCAGTGTCTTGCCCAAGGACACTTTGGCATGTGGAGTCATGTGGAGTCATGTGGAGTCATGTGGAGTCATGTGGAGGCATGTGGCGTCATCTGGAGGCATGTGGACTCATGTGGACTCATGTGGCGTCATGTGGCGTCATGTGGCGTCATGTGGAGGCATGTGGAGTCATGTGAAGTCATGTGGACTCATGTGGACTCATGTGGCGTCATGTGGAGTCATGTGGCGTCATGTGGAGGCATGTGGCGGCATGTGGAGTCATGTGGCGTCATGTGGCGTCATGTGGCGTCATGTGGCGTCATGTGGAGGCATGTGGCGTCATGTGGAGGCATGTGGAGTCATGTGAAGTCATGTGGACTCATGTGGACTCATGTGGCGTCATGTGGAGGCATGTGGCGGCATGTGGAGTCATGTGAAGTCATGTGGACTCATGTGGACTCATGTGGCGTCATGTGGAGTCATGTGGGCCGGGAATCGAACCGCCAACCCTACGATTAGTGAACAACCCGCTCTACCACCTGATCCACAGCCGCCCATCACTTTAAATCTCCCTTCAGATGAAGTTTATAGTCGGTAATGTAGTGACAGTGACATGAAGTCGAGATGTGCAGGAAGTTCAGCCCTTGCCAACCTGACTAGCCGTAACTCGTACCTTTTAGCGTTTAACATCGGAGTACGCAGCTACGACTTATCGCTCTTCTTTATTTCCCCGACGAAAGCAGCAGACCAGACGATATTAACCGGACACGCCTTTCCTCCTCCTCTCATCTTTCCCTCAGGTCTCTCATCACAATGCAGCGCTTTCGAGTGCATTGATGTGAAATAAAATCTCTTATATCTAATATTAAACAGATACAGAGTTAACATCTGTTCGGTATATTTATTAATAACGGAACGCCACTGAAGACTTTAGTCAGAAATGAGTGAATAACAGCACTTTTCTGTCGTCGTGCGCGTGTGTGTGTGTGTGTGTGTGTGTGCGTGCGTGTGTGTGTTCCAGGCCGTCCGGTGACTCTTTTAACACACTGGAAGCGTTGAAGTCACGGATCCGAGACCTGGAGAAGCAGCTGACTCGAGGAGACCGGATCAAATGTCTTATCTGCATGGTGAGGCTGTGAGCTGCCGAAGTTTTCGGCTAGTCCCGGTTCCTTCAGTGTTGTTCAGAGACCTGTTTCCGTAGACCTGTTTGTTAGTGTTGAAAAACATCCCGAGGTGTTCATGACGTCAGATGTCCGATATTCTCGCGCGCGGTACGATGACGTGGTGTGTTATCATTATGACCAAGCGGTTGTTGCGCTGATATTCGCAGGACTCGTATACGATACCGCTGGCTTCCATCCAGTGTTGGCACGTGCACTGTGAGGAGTGCTGGCTCCGGACGCTGGTGAGACACACACACACACACACACACACACACACACACTTCACACTGGTAATCTAACGCTGTACAGTAATCACTGTACCAGTACAATATACAACATATAACGTTCCTTCATTCGAGATACCTTCACTCGCCAAGATGTCGTTGCTAACGTTCGCTTCTTGAATACGTCATGAATCCAGACTCTTAAACTCGAGCACTATGTCGTGAAGAGGAAATGATTTCACGTGTAGACGTTTACAGTTCCGGTTAGCGACGCTGATCTGAGTCGTGTGTTCACAGGGAGCGAAGAAGCTGTGTCCTCAGTGCAACACCATCACGTCCCCGGGTGACCTGCGGCGTGTGTATCTGTGACGAGGCCGCACTACAGCGCCGCACGACGACCGCTTCCTGAAGACGGCCTCGTGTCTTTCTGACTGGACTTCCTGTTTGCCGGGACGTCTTCTCCTCCATTCACGTTGTGACACGCCGGTGTTCTCATCACGAACCTGCCCAGTGTGCATTAGGATTTAGTCTCTTCCGGGTCGTATTCGGAGATTCCGAGTCGAGATAAGCGCTCAGTGAGGATTTAACGCCCACTATAAAAATAAAAACAATCACGGAAGCGAGTGTGTCAATACAATTAAAACTCTACATGTGACGTGTTTTAAAATATGACATAATTCATAACCGATGCCCGTTCGTCGTGTTTACCCCAACCCACGGCACGACAAGCTCAAATTTCACTGGACAGTGTGGAGCAGAGCGTTCATTTCACGGTCGAATTCATAAATTGGTTGAAAATCACGCACCCAGTCCGTTTTTTTTTTTTAATGATAAAGATGAAATGACTAAAAGAAAAATAAATAAATAAATAAAAGACGACGCATGTCGTTCTTTTCTGTATATTTGGAAGTCGCATTAATGGTCAGTAGTGTTCGATTTACTCCTCCAACGATCATCGTTGGTTAAATGAAATCCAAGTGCCACCTACAGGCCTTTTAGGTGAAGTGCAGGCTGTTAGGTCAAGAACACATTATTAGCCTACATTAGCACTTTTTATAATTATGCAATAATAGTAAACATAATAACTAGAAGAAGAAGAAGAAGACATATATGGAGCTCAGAAAATCCACTTAAGCGGCTGCGTAACTCGACTCTGAATTCCAGGAACTTTCCTCACGTCAGTACTGACAATACTTCTGAACTCTGAATTTGACTCTTTATGACTGCACAAGTAGAAAAAAACTTAGAGACTTTAAGCCCATTTTAACTTTATTAACAGACATGCCCTCTCTCTCTCTCTCTCTCTCTCTCTCTCTCTCTCTCTCTCTCTCTCTCTCACCCAATGTAAATATGTTAAGCAAGACAACTTGTACATTTGTATGTTTATTAACTTGTACTTATTTTGTAATTTAACATGTTGAATAGATTTTCAGGAGCATTCATGCCTAAATACGAGCCTGTACCTATAGAATAAGATTTTAGTCACGTTAATTTTACTATAATGAGTTAGTATTAGTGTCCATTTGTGTCAATCAGGATGTTACATGACAAAGAATTCCTATAGTTATTCGAATCTCTCTTTTTTTTTTTTTTTTTTTTTTTTTTTTTTTTTTTTTTAAATAATCTTTCCAACAGTTAAAGGCTACGAAAAAGGGGTTTAGGACCATAATGAAGCGAGGACATGCTCCTATTTAGGACACGAAGATTTTTAATATCTGTACCTTCAAACTTGCATTGTTCACGACATGTATCTCGGTAGCCTCGACGCCTAAAGCGGACGACATCAAAATACTCGCTTGGGGTTTTTTTTTTCTTCCTTTTCTTCCTTCTTTAATATACATGATATTTAAAAGTAATCTTGATATAAGAGATCGCCGATTCGACGATGAACAGTTAGTTAAGTGTTAATCAGAGTCGGCATCGGAGTGTGTCGATCCGCACGTGGGTTAACGAGACGGACGACGTCGAGGAGGCGGGGACGTGGACGCGGGGACGCGGACGCGGGATAACGACGAAACGTTTTCCTCTCGGAGTCAACGACTGAATAACGTAACTAGGCATTGTTACTTATTGAACTATAAGATGTGAGTCTTCTTTAGCACGGCGTGTAGCGCTAGTCTTGTTCATGTCTGTACCGAGCGTCGGAGCGATAAAGCACTTTTCATAGTTTTGACCTGGTATTAATGACTTGTAAATAAACGAGCACATGTTTCACGAGGACAGGTTTCTGCATTTTGGACTTGTGTGTTGTGTTCATAGGAAACATTCTCATTCATTTTGGAAATCCTTTCCAAGCTTAGAACAACACGAGAGGATAACGAGCTGATTTTAGAGGTCCTGATGATGACGATGATGATGATGATGATGTTTGCATTTCTACAGTCTTCCACTTATTTAACCGGGTAACGTCTGTTGCTTTTCACATGTAGGACAAGTAATTTACCAAACATTTTCATATCAGTCATACAGTTTTATAAATCGTTCTCTGGAAATGTTCTGTCATCTTCTCTTTATCACCATCAATTTGTCTGTCACTTCATATTGGATCATCTTTATTAAATTATACCTTACCACGTCGCTCAGCCTCGGTCCATACAGCGTAACCGTTGAATCCTGGATCGTGATTGGTCAGGAGGCGCAGCTGCACATCACAGGTTTAACATCATCAATGCGCTCGCTCTAACGCGTTATCGTTGCTATAGTAACAGCTCGTACGCTATTCGTAAAGTCTTATTGACTCTGAGCGAGGACACACTGTCTATAGCTGCTGTAGCGTAGGTGAGAACGGGAACTCTTAACGTTCAATTAAACGTACAGGAGGTGCGTCCCGAATCGCATAATTATACACTGTCATCATACACCGCGCCATTTTGTAGGATAAATAGTGTGAGTAGTGTGCTCACACTGAAAATTCCAACAGCAAGGAGTGAAAAAGGGTAAAAAATAAATAAAAAATGCTGGAAACATGTTGGACACTGAACGGTCGCAGCTTCGCTTACGTAGAGGAAGAGGGGCGGAGCTACCAGGCGCTGACGCTGGGACAAATTTGCTCAGAATTTTAAAAAAAAATAATAATAATTTAAAAGCGAGTGTGAAAACTTAAGTAAATGAAATTCTTCATTTTATTATTCATGTGAAATTCATTTACGTGCAATTCGCCATCGACTGGGAAGTGGCTTATACTTCCAGGTTAGTAAAAAATTTGCATTAGTGCCCCATTTGAGATGATGTTACTCTTGTAAATGTCCTACACTAGACGGTAGAGTACATAGTGCATAGTATAAGTGTGCAACCGGTCCGTTCTGCCTGGCCCGGCTACACTGCGCTGTGTTCTGGTGCACAGTAGACACTGGACACCGGTGTATCTTGTTGAACTCGGGTTTATTCGTCCCGCAGACAAGCTCGACGTCTATTTCGAGTTCAAAAAGAGCAAAACGTCGTCGTACAGGATTTTTCTTCACAGCAAACCTAATATGAGAAAATAAATTAAGCGTGTACCTCGATAAGAAGATAAAACGGCGGCCGCTAGCACACACACGAGACGAAAACGTGCTAATCTGCTCACCTTTCACAAACTCACCAGTCAAATACACAGCGGAAACGACACGGTCCGTCTATCCTGACAATACTATAAATGGTCCGACTGGTCTGAAACGACTTTTAAAGCTTAAAATTCGAAGTTTATAAACGCGCTGGCTTAAGTACACACCTCTGTCGGTCGAACTCAACGCCGACCGACGAGAGACCGGAAATGACGCGATACATCCGCTACCGATTCACAAAGAGCGCTATAACACAAATAAAGCACTCCCGACACCAAGAACAGCAAACTGTTAAATAACCGCGAAGGATTTTGGCGAAATTAATACGGCGCAATACATGCCATCAAAAAAAACAAAACACCCACAAATAAAAAACAATACATTTTATTTCCTACATCTGTTACAAGTGCGTAGAATGTAGTATGTCATTTGGGGCGTGGCTGTTGTGTTTGCTTTAATAAATAAAAATTGTAATCCTTTGGCAAACTGCGGTAGTGTAAGAGGAATAAAACACTCTGGGGCATGCTGTCATCGGAACATAATGAACTTCGGTGTTGTAACGGTCACCCCACTTCATCACATCACCCTGTCATCGATCGTTTTACTGTAACAGCATGACAGAGAGTGTTTATTTACCTAGTTCACTAAAAAGTACTGAAATGTACTTCATCATACACACTTCATTAAAGTCGTTATTTAAACATTTAGAATATGTGTAGTACAGGACAAATAGGAAGTGTGTGTGTGTGTGTGTGTGTGTGTGTGTGTGTGTGTGTGTAGAATTAGGTTAACCGTGGATTAGCTCTGTCCCGGTCGGTGTGCTGGGTCATTAAATCCCACGACTGAGAACACTATACTCACCTGCTGAAGTTTTATAAGCAACGCCGGGGCCAAAAAACAAGGACAGTGATCTAACGAGACCTGACCTCTGAAATAGAGAGAGAGAGAGAGAGAGAGAGAGAGAGAGAGAGAGAGAGAGACGACGACCTCACGAAGATACACATGACTAAAACATGTGGACTTAAGACTTCTTTTTTTTTTAGAAAAGACAATATAAGATTTTCATTTATTATCATCTGAAGTAAGTATAGTGTCAAAAATGGTAACAGGATAATGTGAGATTTTCTTTAAACAAAAAAAAGAAGAAGAAGAAGAAAAAGATGAATATGATAAGAATAATATCTGAATTCCCATTTGAGGAAATGACCAAATGTTGGTTACATGACCTGTCAAGAGTCCAGAAAGCTGTTAAGCCCCGCCCACATTAGAGAGCAACCACGTGACACGATTATAATATCAACATGATAGGACACAAGAGATAGATAGATAGATAGATAGATAGATAGATAGATAGATAGATAGACCAATAGATAGATAGATAGATAGATAGATAGATAGATAGATAGATAGATAGATAGAGAGAGAGATAGATAGATAGATAGATAGTAGATAGATAGATAGATAGATAGATAGATAGACCGATAGATAGACAGACAGACAGATAGATAGATAGATAGATAGATAGATAGATAGATAGATAGATAGATAAATAGATAGATAGATAGATACAGTAGATAGATAGATAGACAGATAGATAGATAGATAGATAGATAGATAGATAGATAGATAGATACAGTAGATAGATAGATAGACAGATAGATAGATGGATGGATAGATAGATAGATAGATAGATAGATAGATAGATAGACAGACAGATAGATGGATGGATAGATAGATAGAGCTCTAATCTGTGTGAAATACAGTGCTCTGGAGATCTGATTGGCTGGAGTGAGTGGGAGGCGGGGTGATTTTAGTTGTCATTAAGACGAGCAGTAAGTCTAAGAGTTTTACACACACACACACACACACACTCTACACTTGCACAACATCGACAAGGTAAGGACTGAGATTTTATACTCATGGGGGGGGGGGGGTGTTTTTTATGAGTTTGTTTTGTTGTTGTTATTATTTATTTATTTATTTTACTTTACACACCTTTGATTTTACTATATAATGCCTTCATTAGAACAATCACATTAGTGTGCTGTATGGTTATATATACGGTATGGTTATATATACGGTATGGTTATGTATATATATATATACATCCATATATATGTGTGTTTATCTGGAATATATTTGGACAGACCTAGTAATATCTTTTTAAAGGCCGGGGTCATAGATGTCCTGCATTTCAAAGGACAGTAATGTTTTCCCTAAGACCAGGATGTATACGATCACGATGCTCCATTAACCAGTTGCCGTTTGCCATCGCTTCATAAGAACAACATTAGGTAAAGCGTCCAAAAAGACTGAATTATTCTAAATATTTGCCACCTGAGTTAAAGTCTATTATCATAAGAGTGTATTAATACAGTGGAATAAAGAGGTCACTCCGCTAATTCTGGTGCCTTATTGGTCACTAATCCTCTCCATTAGCCTAACCTGACTTCTTAAGTATGCTCGTAACTGCATTTTGGATCAGTGTGACTTTATAGGGCACGCTTACTTCCGGAGAGCGTACACCCCTGTGTGTTTATGCGTATCAATGCCCTAGTTTCCAAACGCAACACTGTAGACCAAGACTTTGCATGTCTTGGTGTGTAATTATACCTGTATATTTCTTTATATCTCCATTTCGACGACTGTATCGTCAATAAGTACGCCATTCTGCTAAATCTTGACATTTAACTCTAACATTGTCCATAAATAATGAAAATTGTTGAGAGACCAATAAATCAAGTGTCTGAATTCGGGAGGAGCGGATCAGGATCAGGACCTGGACATTTTTTCTGCAGTTCATTAAATGCCACTGGTAGTTATGGTAGTTATGATGAATCTTAATTTTTCCACGCACCAGTTTAGCCATTTCAGGGGTGGACGAATCATAACTTAAAGCACCAATGTACATGTACTTGCCCATTATCAGGGGTTTGATTGCCTAGATACCTAATTAACTAGGCTCAAAAGTAGCTCATGTCATTTTAACACGATGTACTGTATGGTGAACTAGTTAAGTGCATCAGTACAGAGTAAAAAAAAAAGAGCGTGTACTTAAATCCGCGTGATGTTTTTGATGTAGCGTATCGTGTCCACGATCTCGCCAAAATGTCTGTAACATTTTGAGTAAAAGCTGGTTTTCTCTTTGCACATGAAAAACAAACGTTATTTGAATCTGTTTCCACCTTAACATGCAATTACCAGAGGTGTGTAATAGGTTTTGCGCTCCCACTGCTCTGTATTCTACTCAGCTTTGTTTCTGTTATTACATCCCTGTGCATACCAGATCCGTAAAAAAGGGCTTCTGATAAGTGTTCGACAAATTTATTTAACAAGTAAAAATGGACCAGAACATATTCTCAATGGCCAGGATGTATCCCCAATGGCCAGAACATATTCACAATGGTCAGGATGTATCCCCAATGGCCAGAACATATTCACAATGGCCAGGATGTATCCCCAATGGCCAGAACATATTCTCAATAGCCAGGATGTATCCTAAATCGTCAGAATGTATCCCTGATGGTGAGAATGTATCCTTGATGACAAGAATTTGTCCTTGATGACCAGAAGGTACCGCACATAGCCACATGTATCCAATGTATTTTCAATGGCCAGAATGTATTCCTGAAGGTTAGACTGTAATCACGATTGTCATAATTTACCCCAGATGGCCAGATTAAATCCCTGATGCCCAAAATGTTTCTCTGATAGTCAGAAACTATCACTGATGACCAGAAAGTATCTCAGATGGCCAAAAGTATTCTTGATGGCCAGAATGTCCCTTTGGTTGTTGTTTAGCAGGTGGTGGGTTTGGGAACAAGTAACACATTCCAGCGGTGTGTGGTGCCACCAGCATGTTACACTTAAACCTACACACATGGATATTGGTGGCTCAGTGGTTAAGGCTCTGGGTTACTGAACAGAAGGTCGGGGATGCAAGCCCCAGCACTTTCAAGCTACCACTGTTGGGCCCTTGAGCCATTATTCCTCTCTGCTCCAGGGGTGCCGTATCATGGCTGACCCTGTGCTCTGACCCCGACTTCCTAGCAGGCTGGGGTATGTGAAGAAAAGTATTTCAGTGTGCTGTAATGTACTGAAAATGTGACAAATACGGGCTTCTTCTATGAAATAAAATCACACTGCAAAAGATAACACTGAATTAACTACGAAATAAAACTCCTACACATAATCTGCTTTTCCTGAGTGCCCATGCTAATGCTTTGTCCACCCCTATTTTTAGTTGTTTAGTGACCCTTGATTAGCCATTTATTGACTCTTGACTGTCTGCTGTTTTGACTGTCTACTGTCAGCTACTAAACAAATATTCCCACTTGTCAAAGCAACAAACCCCAGTATTACAAGTGACCAAAAATAATGTCTTCAATACGCGAATATCAAACAAGTTTATGGGAATTGTGCCCAATGTGTCTCCTTGTCTTGTAGTTTGTGCACTATATGGAAGGGTTTTACCATGTGTTTGATTTATTTCACAGAGAGATGTCAGGACCGAGGCCTGTGGTTCTGAGTGGCCCGTCCGGAGCAGGAAAAAGCACTCTGCTCAAGAGGCTGATGCAGGAATATGAGGGAGTGTTCGGATTCAGTGTCTCCCGTAAGCGACAGTGGCATGTGTAGCCTTTAATTATGTTTAAGCTGACCTCATGCCGTCATCCAGACAGGCTTACGAAACCTTCAGTAAGTCAGAAGAGCACTTCGAGGAGGAAACAGGGATCTGCAACATGACCTCTACAGTATCAGTATAGTATGACGGGGCACAAAATATTCTTACAGTGTTTCATATAAGAAAGTTTAAAATGATGTTTAATAAAGTGTAAATGAACACAACGAGAACAATGCTTGGGTGGACTCCTTAACCCAGTGGGCATTGCCCAGAGTTCTCCACCTCTGGGGCTGAGGTTATGGTAGGAAATGGTAATCTAAGAAATCTTTGTAGCACCAAGGTGGCAGGAAAGGATGTGAGATGTTGGACATCTCATCAGATCTTGTGGAATTATTAACATGGCTCTTCAGAGTTGCATATAAATTGGGGGAAGTGCCTTTGGACTGGCAAACTGGCAAGGGGACTAAAGGGTATGTTCCAATTTTGTAGTTTTATAGACAGGATATCAAGGTGTAGTAGAGGCTACTGGGTTGTCCAGTGTGGAGGACTAGAGGCACCTTCAGTCCATGGCCATGGTTCTCTTCTGGAGAAGAGTTGCATGCTCACTTTAGTTGTGAGGGAAAGATGTTTATATATCTTAGGATCTTTCACAAGTGGTGAAAAAATGAATTGACAAAAGCATCAAGTCAATTGGGACTGGTTTATGGTGGAGAAGCAGGAGCTTCGTTTTAAATTTACTAATAAATCTGTGTTCTTAAACTTACTTAACGTCATGAGTCATGAGTAATGATAGAAAGAATAAGGTTGTTGGGACAAGTGACAGAAATTGGATTTCTTTACAAGGACGCCTTGGAGAAGAACCAAATCAAGAGGAACCGAATCAAATTGTTCAATACACCGAACGTTACCTGGGAACATGACGATAGCTGAGAATCCAGTTGGAGCTGGAATCTTTGGCCTGTTGTCATTGCAAGCATCACCAAGAAAAGTGGATGGAAAAATGAACGAATGAACTAATGAACGAGGTGTTGTTGTTTTTTTTTACTGGCTTTGAGGAATTTATGATCCTTTGTATTGCAGATACAACCAGGAATCCTCGTCCTGGAGAAGAGAACGGAAAAGGTAAATCTGTCACTTTCACGCTTCCCCAAAACCTGAACAATGGACTTGCCAATGAACTGTATAAAAGTGAACATAAAAACAGTGACATTGTATAGTGAAGGGGAAAAAGGCGACTGTCTTACAGCTGGGTTTAAACTTCTGGAGTTCCAAGAACTGTTTTTATTTCTCAGATAAATTTCCATAATTCTTCAGAACGATTAAGAATGGGTGTGTGAACAGGATTTAGGATTTCTCAAACAGTTCAACGCTGGATTTGTCTCAGTTTTGAATAATAGATTCTTAAACAAGGATCAAAGAATTTTGGACCCAGCTGTACGTCCTAAAACCTTCTTTCTAACCATGATTCCCTTTTTCAAAACCAGAGGGTTTCATTTTGCAAGACACTGACAGTAAACGGATTCTGCTTCTTACTCCCAAGTGAACTATGTCTGAAAATGATGGGGTAAAAAAAAAAAAAAAAAAAAAAAAAAAAATGTCTTTTGTCCCCTTTGTTGTTTTCTCCATAGGACTGAATTGTCTCCCAATGCTTCTGGGGGCGACGTTACTGCCCGTAGCAGACGTTCTGTCCTCTATATCGTCTGAAGGTGTAGATCTGATTTCAGAAATCTCCCATTAGTCCGATCTTTAATGTGATGACAGAGTGATGGGGGGTTACTTTCATCTTTCTCGAATCCAAAATATTATATACAATTCAGGCTGGTTTGTTGTTGTTGTTGTTGTTGTTGTTGTTGACTTTTGACGATTTCATCAATGTCAGTATGCACTTTGGAGTAAAAAGCTTTTGAAAATAGCCCCCTCTGTTTTATAGATGTCCCCGGTTACCCCGAGTGACTTTACCTGACTAATTATTAGCTATTAACTATTATACGACAGATCGATGAAGGGTGTGTCAATACGTTCTATATATTGTAAAAAACATATATATATATATATTATTAATATTCCAATCGTACTAACAAAATCTTGTGCTAAAGCTGGTTTACAGTATATTAGGAAAAAATTAGAGCAGTGCCTACAGCATTAATACCTATTTAAGAAAAAATAAATGGCCGAACTATTCGTGTAAGAACGGTAAAATTGACCTCCCTTCTAGACGTGTGTGTGTGTGTGTGTGTGTAATTTTTTACTTTTAACTTGTGTTTTTTGTGCTGTGTGTGTATCACCCTGTGGATTTTTAGGTCATACTACTACCCTTGGCTGTTGGGAGAAATCATCACATTACAGTACAGAGATGGTGTAACACACTTTACTAATCCACCGTGTCCTTAGAGTAATCCACCATCTGCTCACCTCCACAGATTACCACTTCACCACCCGGGAGAAGATGCAGGAGGGCATCGATAACGGCGATTTTATCGAGAACGCGGTGTTTTCAGGAAACATGTATGGCACCAGGTAAAGCCTAGCGTCCTTTTGAGGCACCGTTATGTTTTTTTTTTTGTTTTTTTTTAGGAGTGTAGAAGATCAGGATAAGGCAGTATTGTATTGTACACATCTTTCTATGCCTCTATGATTATATCAAGCTGAATCCTCTCATTTCTGCTGATAGTAAGTCGGCCATAGAGGATGTTCAGGCCCAGAATTTAATCTGCATTCTGGATGTCGATCTTCAAGGGGTTAAAAACATCAAGCAGACGGACTTGAACCCCATCTACATCTCCATCCAGCCTCCGTCCATGGAGATCCTGGTAAGACGCAGACATTATGGCCGTTTTATTTCTCTACGTTGTATTTAATAAGAATTAAATGAGATTAAAAAAAAAAATACTGATAAATTGATAAACAGTTATTTAACAACGTGTTTGTTTGTTTATTTCAGGAGCAGCGTCTCCGAGACAGGCAGACGGAGACAGAAGAGAGTTTACAGAAACGGCTGGAAGCAGCCCGTATCGACATGGAGCTCAGTAAATCTCAAATGACTCCATTCATTCGTTATTATACCACAGCGCTGCTGGATTCTGGATTCCGATTGGACGCGAGGTGTTGATTCATTTTCTAACAATCAGCAGCAGCTCCGATAGTAGTGCAGCTGCACATCACACGTTTCTATTAATGTGCTCATTATAATAGGTTATCGTGTGGAATCGTCGACGTGGCGAAGTGTTCTGTAAGGAGACTAACATTTATGAAAGGAGTCTCCAGTATCGGCGCTTTGCGGCAGTCCGACGTAAAGCCGTGACGTCTTCTGAAGCTTTAAGTTTTGTAGCTGCTATAACACGAGTGATAACAAGAACGAACTTGTTTCTCGTCGATAAAATACTGTAACCGTTGGCTGATCGCTGTGGTATAAAAGCAATAAAACACTTCAGGACGTGCTGTTTTAGGAAGGTCGATGTCAGGGTGGTAAAAGTAATGCCGCTTCATCGCACCACCCTGTCGTTATTGCGTTCCTATAACAGCATGACACGGAGTGCTTTATTCATTACATATCATATTTCTATCTTCCAGTTCTTTGGTGGTACTGGTGCCATCTCTCTCTCTCTCGCTCTCTCTCTATCGCTCTCTCTCTCTCTCTCTGTGCAGGTAAGGAACCTGGCATCTTCGACATTGTCATCATTAACGATGATCAGAACGAAGCCTACATGAAGCTTAAAAGTGCTCTTATCGAGGTAATTCTGGAAATAAATCGACAGAAAGGTTTGATGAAAAAAAATCAGATGTAGACAATCTGGAGTCATGGAAATCTGTTTCACGCAGAATCATTTCTACAAATGCAAATATTCACATGCTCCAACTGACGCTGTTAACCTCCGTTGGCAAACTGCTATATAAACGATTTTGTAAAATCGCAGTACTCTTTTAAATGAAACATTTTAAGTACTTCCCCTTCAACATCCTGCTTTTAGTTGTCTAAGATGGCCGCCTCCGTAAGATTCCAGTGTTCGGCTACACTGTGAAGTTTTATTCACGACACACACGAACCACATCGGCACGTCTGTGTGACATCCCTGAAGAACAGTACGCAGTTTAAGGCTCCCATTTACACAACAGGTTTTTGGGTAACTTCCATTACCTGCGAAATTAACTCCGTAACTGCAGCTCAACATTAAAGACACCGCGGACACATCTCGTTTGATTGACTACATCTGACGTGAAGATGAACTTGTGTGCTGTCATGTACATATTTCACTATCCTTATAATGAACTCTTTACAGGAAATCCAGAAGGTTCAGGATGCTAAAAAGTAACGAAAAAGAGAATGAAAACGGCCGTCTTCAAGCCGTCGTCTTGGGAACGGACGCAGAGACTTTCCTTCCAGCCTTCGAGCAACACAAATCTATTCATTTTCCGTTTATGAGAGAGAAACGATCGACGTGGCACTGAAATAAACTTAAAGCCATACTCCAACCCGTCATGCTAACCCTGCTGCTGAAAAACATGATGTACATTATTAACGTGAAACCAAAGTCTTAAGCAGTAGACTATATAATCATGGGTGCGGATCAGAATTTTATTCTTGTCTGTGTAAATACACAAACTACAAAAATGCGCCTGGGTTATGATCGTAATGATGTGCTAGAATGTTGTGGAACTAGAGGTGCTACAGTATAAACCTCATTTAGTCGGATGAATTGAAAATAAACGTCTTAAATGGGACTCGAATGTTTATCTGAATAAATGCGTGTACGCTGATACACACACACCCGTGCGGACTTTCATTTATTAATAAAATATAGCATTCCAGAAGAAACAGTGTTGGAAATATTTACTGTTCTAAACTCTGCTATGGCAGCCAGGTCATGTTACCATTGTTGCGGGTTTTGATTGATTTATTTCACAATTACACGTGTTAATGGTTGCGTCCTCGTGTATACACTTGACATCATAGTCCAATACAAAAGAGCAAACGTACTGATAAGTGTGTTCTTGAAAAGTATTCTGGAGTCTACTCAAAAATTAAGGAATACTTCAGCAAGAACAAATGGAAGGTTCTAGAATGGCTAGCAAACATGGATACTGGTTTTAACGGCACAGGAGTAGTTTGTTAAGGCTTGCTAGCAAGCTTGCTGGCTTGGACTTTATTATCAATACTTTGCTACTGGTTTTAAAATTAGTTGTTTTTTTTTTTAAATAATTGTAAAACAAAACAAAACAAAAAAAAACTTAGTGTGGTAATGTAATGTTAGATAGCTATAATTAACTTAACTTAAAATATTCAATATCACATATTTAATGCAGATATTAGCTGGCTAGCAACAGCACAGGACAGCACTTTGGTAGCTAGTTAGCTTTATTCATAAACTTTTAAAATGAACGTTTGTACTCAATAATATTTAATGTTAAACAGGTAGAAAGTGGAATATGGTGATGTAGCATCGATTTTAAACAGACTGTGCGTTTAAATTTAACTCTGGACTCGACACAGGGTGCTGCTGAAGCTGAGTCGACTCTTTGAGTCGGCACTTGAACCGATTCGCAATTCAGAAGATCCATTTGACCCCCCCCTCCAAACAAATGAACACAAGACAATATAGCAGAAGCTGTGATGCGTTCGTTGTGATGCGTTTATGATTCTCTAACTGTACGTCAATCGTAAACGTTAATCGTACACAATGCAATCGCGATCGTGATCGAAAAGAATCGAAAGGAATAGTTTAAATCTCTACCGTGGCCGTTCATGTACCTGTCGCGCATGCGCGTTTTACCAATTTGCGTCAGTCAATAAAGTAAGGATTTCATTAGTTTTAATTCTCTGCTTGTGCATCTGAGGATTTTAAACAAAACAGGATATAGTCAAATAAAGGATAGGTTAGGAACAACAACTCCGAACTCTATACTGAGATTAAAATGAATGAAAGATACGCACGTTATATTGAGAGGTTTGTCCTACTGTGGACACCGTAGGCGTGGATGGCTGGAGTCGTTGCCTAGTGATATGAAACATCCTCGTGAGACTGAGCACAGCTTTCATCAACATTTACAGGTATTTTTTATACTATTATTATTTCTTTTATTTATTTTTAGCTTTCCTCTCTTTTAGGCTTTACTTTAGGATTCAGAAACTAAGCTATTTCTTGTTTTAACTCCACATAATGTCCGGAATCTAGATAAATCGCCCAGTTTTCTAGCTGAGAGCTCACTGTCTACTCTGACTGTAAGGCTGGAGTGAATCACGTTTATCATGTCAAATTATATTCCATTATTTATGTATAATAATATGTACGAATATATATCATAAGAGTTGTGTTTAACTGAGCAGAATTGTACTTAATTAGCCAGCTAGTTGTTTTATTTATACATACACTACGTGGTGTGGGAAGAAATGTCAAGAGCTGAGCAGTTAATAATAATAATAATAACAACAACAACAGTAATAATAATAATAATAATAATAATAACAACAATAATGATAATAACAACAATTATAACAATAACAACAGTGATGATGATGATGATAATAATAACAACAACAACAACAATAATAACAATAACAACAGTGATGATGATAATAATAATAATAACAATAAGCATAACAATAAAAACAATAACAACAGCAATAACAATGACAACAGTGATGATAATAATAATGATAACAATAATAACAATAACAACAATAATAACAACAGTGATAATAATAATAACAACAATAATAACAACAATGATAATAACAATAATAAAAAATAACAACAATAATAATAACTATAATAATAACAACAACAATAATAACAATAAAACAATGATAACAATAACAACATTAATAATAATAACAGTGATAATAATAGTAACAACAATAACAATAATAAAAATAACAACAATAATAATAACAATAACAACAGTGATAATATTAATAATAACAATATTAATAACAGTAATGATAACAATAACAACAATAATAAAAAATAACAACAATAATAACAATAACAACAATAATAATAACAATAACAACAGTGATAATATTAATATTATTATTATTATTATTATTAACAACAACAACAATAATAACAATAACAACAGCAGTGATCATAATAACAACAACAACAATATTAATAACAGTAATGATAACAATAACAACAATAATACCAACAACGATAATAATAACAACAAAAACAACAACAATAATAAAAATGAATACAGTATTAACACAGTTAATGAAAATATTTTGTGATCATGATGATAATGGCGGTGTGAACATGTCTCTCCTCAGTCTCGCTCTGAACATGTCCAGCAGTAGAGAAAAAGCCGCTTCTAGTCGAGTGCTGAACTTCCTGTGCGAGTGGGACCGGGGGAATAAATCCACTCGCACGCGAATGCTTCAGAAATTCCTGCAAGAAAACACGGGAAAAACGAGTCCGGAGCTGGAGCTGGAGTTCGCTCAGGCCTCCAGTCTGTTCCTCACTCGCATCACGGCCTGGATGAGACTCACGTATCCTCTACAACACACACACACACGCACACACACACACACAGTAAACTGTACATAGCACTGAGAAACGTTTCCTTCACTGTCACTTCTTCAGCTACATGTTCGGCACGTGTCTGCATCTTCAGCTCAAAGCACTGGGAGTCTTCCTCTCTGCTGCCAGCAAGTAACACTTCTCCCGCCACACACACACACACACACACACACACACACACACACACACACACACACACACATTCAGTCAGATCTTAATTGTTTTCAGTTACCGGTACCTGATGGAGTTCCTGGAGGTGGGAGGTGTGATGACTCTGCTGGAGATCATCAGTCAGACGCAGAGCAGCGAGGAGGAGAAAGCTGAAGCTCTGCATCTGCTCTGCGTCGTCTCTAACGCTGGACGCAAGTACAAGGAGATCATCTGTGAAAGCTACGGTACACACACACACACACACACACACACACACACACACACACACACACGTAGGCAAACACAATGAAACTTCATTAGGTCGAATTAAATATAGTGATAGACCAGTCATTAGATCTGGTTTAGACCAGATTTAAACTGTGTGTGTGTGTGTGTGTGTGTGTGTGTGTGTGTGTGTGTAGGTGTGAAGGCTGTAGCGGAGTGTTTGGTGAAGTCGGACTCAGAGGAGACGCAGCACACAGCTTCCTGTCTGCTCGAGTCTCTCGCTCACGGAAACCCCACGTACCACAGACAGGTTTATACAGGACTCATCTCTCTACTGACCCACAGCGCTCCTACAACTACACAACTCATACTACACACACTACACACTGTACAGGTACAACTACACAACTCCTGCTACACACTCTACACACTGTACAGGTACAACTACACAACTCCACTACACACTCTACACACTGTACAGGTACAACTACACAACTCCACTACACACTCTACACACTGTACAGGTACAACTACACAACTCCTGCTACACACTCTACACACTGTACAGGTACAACTACACAACTCCTGCTACACACTCTACACACTGTACAGGTACAACTACACAACTCCACTACACACTCTACACACTGTACAGGTACAACTACACAACTCCACTACACACTCTACACACTGTACAGGTACAACTACACAACTCCACTACACACTCTACACACTGTACAGGTACAACTACACAACTCCTGCTACACACTCTACACACTGTACAGGTACAACTACACAACTCCACTACACACTCTACACACTGTACAGGTACAACTACACAACTCCACTACACACTCTACACACTGTACAGGTACAACTACACAACTCCACTACACACTGTACAGGTACAACTACACAACTCATACTACACACTCTACACACTGTACAGGTACAACTACACAACTCCTGCTACACACTCTACACACTGTACAGGTACAACTACACAACTCCTGCTACACACTCTACACACTGTACAGGTACAACTACACAACTCCTACTACACACTCTACACACTGTACAGGTACAACTACACAACTCCTACTACACACACTACACACTGTACAGGTACAACTACACAACTCCTACTACACACTCTACACACTGTACAGGTATATCTACACAACTCCTACTACACACTCTACACACTGTACAGGTACATCTACACAACTCCACTACACACTCTACACACTGTACAGGTACAACTACACAACTCGTACTACACACACTACACACTGTACAGGTACAACTACACAACTCATACTACACACTCTACACACTGTACAGGTACAACTACACAACTCCTGCTACACACTCTACACACTGTACAGGTATATCTACACAACTCCTACTACACACTCTACACACTGTACAGGTATATCTACACAACTCCTACTACACACTCTACAGGTACAACTACACAACTCCACTACACACTCTACACACTGTACAGGTACAACTACACAACTCCTACTACACACTCTACACACTGTACAGGTACAACTACACAACTCCTACTACACACACTGTACAGGTACAACTACACAACTCCTACTACACACACTACACACTGTACAGGTACAACTACACAACTCGTACTACACACACTACACACTGTACAGGTACAACTACACAACTCCTGCTACACAGTCTACACACTGTACAGGTACAACTACACAACTCCTACTACACACTCTACACACTGTACAGGTACATCTACACAACTCCACTACACACTCTACAGGTACAACTACACATCTCATACTACACTGTACAGGTACAACTACACAACTCCTACTACACACTCTACACACTGTACAGGTACAACTACACAACTCATACTACACTGTACAGGTACAACTACACAACTCCTACTACACACACTACACACTGTACAGGTACAACTACACAACTCCTACTACACACTCTACACTCTGTACAGGTACAACTACACAACTCCTACTACACACTCTACACACTGTACAGGTACAACTACACAACTCCACTACACACTCTACACACTGTACAGGTACAACTACACAACTCCTACTACACACTCTACACACTGTACAGGTACAACTACACAACTCCACTACACACTCTACACACTGTACAGGTACAACTACACAACTCCACTACACACTCTACACACTGTACAGGTACAACTACACAACTCCTACTACACACTCTACACACTGTACAGGTACAACTACACAACTCGTACTACACACTCTACACACTGTACAGGTACAACTACACAACTCCTACTACACTGTACAGGTATATCTGCACAACTCATACTACACACACTACACACTGTACAGGTACAACTACACAACTCCTACTACACACTCTACACACTGTACAGGTACATCTACACAACTCCTACTACACACTCTACACACTGTACAGGTACATCTACACAACTCCACTACACACTCTACACACTGTACAGGTACAACTACACAACTCCACTACACACTCTACACACTGTACAGGTACAACTACACAACTCCTACTACACACTCTACACACTGTACAGGTACAACTACACAACTCGTACTACACACTCTACACACTGTACAGGTACAACTACACAACTCCTACTACACTGTACAGGTATATCTGCACAACTCATACTACACACACTACACACTGTACAGGTACAACTACACAACTCCTACTACACTGTACAGGTATATCTGCACAACTCATACTACACACACTACACACTGTACAGGTACAACTACACAACTCCTACTACACACTCTACACACTGTACAGGTACATCTACACAACTCCTACTACACACTCTACACACTGTACAGGTACATCTACACAACTCCACTACACACTCTACACACTGTACAGGTACAACTACACAACTCCTACTACACACTCTACACTCTGTACAGGTACAACTACACAACTCCTACTACACACTCTACACACTGTACAGGTACAACTACACAACTCCACTACACACTCTACACACTGTACAGGTACAACTACACAACTCCACTACACACTCTACACACTGTACAGGTACAACTACACAACTCCTACTACACACTCTACACACTGTACAGGTACAACTACACAACTCGTACTACACACTCTACACACTGTACAGGTACAACTACACAACTCCTACTACACTGTACAGGTATATCTGCACAACTCATACTACACACACTACACACTGTACAGGTACAACTACACAACTCCTACTACACTGTACAGGTATATCTGCACAACTCATACTACACACACTACACACTGTACAGGTACAACTACACAACTCCTACTACACACTCTACACACTGTACAGGTACATCTACACAACTCCTACTACACACTCTACACACTGTACAGGTACATCTACACAACTCGTACTACACACACTGTACAGGTACAACTACACAACTCGTACTACACACACTACACACTGTACAGGTACATCTACACAACTCGTACTACACACTCTACACACTGTACAGGTACAACTACACAACTCGTACTACACACACTACACACTGTACAGGTACAACTACACAACTCCTGCTACACACACTACACACTGTACAGGTACAACTACACAACTCCTGCTACACACACTACACACTGTACAGGTACAACTACACAACTCCACTACACACTCTACACACTGTACAGGTACAACTACACAACTCGTACTACACACTCTACAGGTACAGCTACACAACTCCTACTACACAATGTACAGGTACAACTACACAACTCCTACTAAATAAACTATACACACACACACAGTATTAGCATGTGCTTTGTGTTGTTGTAGTAAGCGGATGTTAATATGGGCGTGTGTTTAAGTCCATAAATGGAAATAAAAGCAACTTTCACTGCGTGTGCTTTAAAGACCATAGATGGGAAAGTGGGCGTGTCTTTGACTCCATATATGGAAAGGTCGAAAGTCTTTGACACCTTTTGTTGTCTCATACGCGTGTAAAGTTAGTGTTTGTAGTGTTTTTAATAAGAACATACTGTTGTAAATGGAATTGAACACATTCATGTTTGTTTACTGAAATGTTATCTTTAGCTGAAATATGCTAACTCTGTGCCTCTTGTGTGCGTATTAATCTCTTTATTTGTTCGTCAGGCCGTTGTCAAGACGGCTGACCCTGCCATCGTGGAGCCGTTGTTAAATTCGCTGCGCTCTTTCCACCTTGAGGTGCAGTATGAAGGTGAGTCTGATTTTATTCACCGTGTTTCCTGAAGTATAACACGTGGAAGTTTTAGACGCCTTGTACAGCAGAGCGATGTTACATATGTTTGACCAACCTGACTGTGAGATGCTTTAACTGACTTGGTGAAAAGTTTCCTACTGCAGCTTTAATTTCAGTGTAAGTGTAACTTCCTGTATGATGTAGAGAGTGTTTTTGTCCTCTGCTGTCCAGCTATAGAGCTGATCAAATATCTACAGCAGACGGAGGTGAGGGACGTTCTCCTCAACGCTCTGATCGCTCTGCTCAAACCGACCAACCCCGGAGTTCACAAACACAAGATCCTGCAGGGTATGACATCACTTCCTGTCCCGCGTGAACCTTACATTCTGGGTCAAGTCGGCACTTTTTGTTTTTTGTACAGGGTAGAACGTTACTGCAACGTTCTTTATAAACCCAACGTGCGCAGAGCAGTTTATTTAATCGATAATTTAATGATGTTGAGAAAGATTAAGGGTGAAATGTTTTGTGTTTATAATCGGGAGCCAAAAAGGTCATGTTATTGATATGTTGGAAATTTATCTCCGTCATAGTCCGGATGATCATCGGGTTTTCTGCTAGCAGTATGGAATGGACCAATGTCCAGATGAAAACAATCCTCTCCAGATATACGGTCTTGTGCAGAATTCTGTTCGATCCTGATTGATCTCGGAATGTTCCTGCAGATCCGGCGATGGCGAAGATGAACGGCTCGCTACCGCTGTTCATCCAGCAGGCAGCAGCAGCCAAAGCCCTACGGTGAGACAGACAGATGGAAGAATGGATGGAAGAATGGTTGGATGGAGGAATGGAGGAATGGATGGATGGATGGAGGAATTGATGGACAGATGGATGGAAGAATGGAGGAATTGATGGATGGAGGAATTGATGGATGGATGGATGGAAGAATGGAGGAATGGATGGATGGAGGAATTGATGGATGGATGGATGGAAGAATGGAGGAATGGATGGATGGATGGATGGATGGATGGAGGAATTGATGGATGGATGGAAGAATGGAGGAATTGATGGATGGATAGATGGAAGGATGGATGGATGAATGGAAGAATGGATGGATGGATGGATGGAAGAATGGAGGAATTGATGGATGGATGGATGGAAGAATGGAGGAATTGATGGATGGATGGATGGATGGAAGAATGGAGGAATTGATGGATGGATAGATGGAAGGATGGATGGATGGATGGAAGAATGGATGGATGGATGGAAGAATGGAGGAATTGATGGATGGATGGATGGAAGAATGGAGGAATTGATGGATGGATGGAAGGATGGATGGATGGATGAATGGAAGGATGGATGGATGGATGGAAGAATGGAGGAATTGATGGATGAATGGAAGGATGGATGGATGGATGGATGGAAGAATGGAGGAATTGATGGATGGATGGAAGGATGGATAGAGGAATGGAAGGATGGATGGATGGAAGAATGGAGGAATAGTTGGATGGATGGATGGAGAAATTGATGGAAGGATGGATGGATGGATGAATGGAAGGATGGATGGATGGATGGAAGAATGGAGGAATTGATGGATGAATGGAAGGAAGGATGGATGGATGGATGGATGGAAGAATGAGGAATTGATGGATGGATGGATGGATGGATGGATGGAAGGATGGAAGAATGGATGGATGGATGGAAGAATGGAGGAATTGATGGATGGATGGATGGATGGAAGGATGGATGGAGGAATGGAAGGATGGATGGATGGAAGAATGGAGGAATAGTTGGATGGATGGATGGAGGAATTGATGGAAGGATGGATGGATGGATGGATGGATAGAAGAATGGATGAATGGAAGGATGGATGGATGGATCGATGGATGGAAGAATGGAGGAATTGATGGATGGATGGAAGAATGGAGGAATGGATGGATGGATGGATGGATGGATAGAAGAATGGATGGATGTTGTTATGGATTGTGAATAAAATAAAGCAGCAGTATGTAACTTTTAGAGCTTTGGAAATGTTGAGACTTGTCAGTGTTAGATGGCTGCAAGTGGCAAGTCACATTTTTACGCTGTAGCATGAGCCTCAGTGTATGATGACGGACGAGTTTAAACAACTCGCGCTACTCCGACCGACAGCTCTGACCTCTGACCTCTGACTTTAACGATTGCAGCTTTTCCACGCGACATACAGCAGTGCGACTACTTTTTTCTTTTCACTTCTGCTTAATCAAAAAGTTACATACTGCAGCTTTAATTGTAATCTAGTGTGATTGATATCATTGTGTGTGTGTGTGTGTGTGGGGGGGGGGTTAGAGTTTGTTAAATATTGTGTGATCTTGCAGGATGTTGGCCGTGGAGAGCCGTGAGACGTCTGGAGAACTGATCCGCCTCGGGGTCACGCACCATTTACTGTACGCCATGGGCAACCAGGAGCACGCAGACGCTCAGAGACAGGCCAGTCTGACTTTAGAGGTGCTGATACACACACACACACACACACACACACACACACACACACACACACACACACACACGTACGTTACACACCAGATGGAGTGTAGTTAATGTTACTGTGACATCAATACCAATGTATGATCTTTTCTCTGTGACCTGTGTGCATGTGTGCGTGTGTGCGTGTGTGTGTGTGTGTGTGTGTGTGTGTGTGTGTGTGTGAAGCATTTTGTGCACTCGTACCCTGTGGTTGAGGAACATGTGTGCAGAGCCATGGGACGTGCTCTGTTCCACTCGTTTAAGGTGAGTGTGTGTCCCAAATTACACACTCGTTTACTGAAGCTAGACATCCACAAACACTAATTACACACACACACACACACACACACACACACACACACACACACACACACACACACACACAGCACTGTTTGTTTATTTCTTCTAACTTATTTACATTAATGCATTCATTTAGAGAATCAGATTTAAAGCAGTGTGTGTGTGTGTGTGTGTGTGTGTGTGTGTGTGTGTGTGTTTAGCATAACGCTGAGCTGCTCTACATGAACATGGATGAAGTTCAGGCTGATATCTTATTGAACAACAAAGTGGATCTTTCAAGAGGTAATAAATAATCTGATAATAAAATAATGATAGTTTTATTGGATCTTAGTTTTTAATTCATACTTGAGTTTTTTAAAAAGTGACATTCAGAATGAAATACAAACGTCTCCTTGTTCCTTGTCTGCGTTTTCATTCCAGAATTTCAAGAGCAGAACACAAACTCCTGAGCATCACTAGAACACACACACACACACACACACGTGTGTACATGTGCAGTCGTTGTCAGTGAATTAGTAAAAACTGATGTCCCTGTGTGTGATGGAAGGAAGTAGTGATGCCTCAACAAGTCACTGAATCATTCGACTCGGCTCACCAATTAGAGTCGACCCTTTTGACTCCCAAGCGGTTCATGGCAATGAACAGTAAAAGCTGAAATATGTTTATTGAAATCTTTCTCCCCTTTCTTAATCACAAAGCATAACTTTACATGTTTTATAAAGTGTAATGACACTTTACAAACCATGTAAAGTTATGTTTTGTGATAATAATAATCGTTAGTCTCAATCAACAAGACACTGCAAACATACATAATTATAAACAATGCTGCTGCTTGTGCTGCAGTCTGCTTTATTCCTGATAATAAACCTCACACACGCAGCAGAGTCAAACACACAACTCACACAAACAACTCACGACGCACTCGAACAGACAGCACGGTTAAAAAGAGCAAGAAATCAAGAATGAAAGGAAGAGAAAGAAAGAAAAAGACAAAGAACAACAGAGAGAAAGAAAGAAAAAGATAGACGTCAGTGGTGAGAGTTGTTTCTTGTATGTGGCTGTTCTTTCTTTCTTTCTTTCTTTCTTTCTTTCTTTCTTGTTCTCTCTTTCTTTCTCCAGAAAGGAAAAAAACCTTTCTGATTTTCCATCATCCATATTTTTATATAACACACAGTTATATCATTAATACAGATATATCTGAAATCGTTTACTTGTATGTAAAATGATTCATTCAGTATCCACAATATTCATAAAGTTCCTCACTGTATGTGATGGATGACTTCATACAGAACAGAAAATGACTTGCGCCACTGTACTGCACTTTTAAAAATATGCTAAAATTATAATCTCAGCTCTGTTTTTGTATTAATTTTACCACTACACCATGACACCACAAGATGGCGGAAAAGGACAGCGCTAGACTAGCTGGCCTGGGTGCTACTGCATGGTGAAATGCCCGGATGAGAAGTCGGGTTATGATTGGTCGACATCATCTGTGCGGAAGTGTAATTCGCAAAAACAACAACAAAAGCTCGATAAACTTCTTAAATGTTTATTATTATTATTATTATTATTATTATTATTATTATTATTATTACAACTGTTAAAAATATCTGATCAAATTAATTTTGCGTAAAATTATATCGTTACACTTGGAGTAACGGTAAATATGAGTTTACTTCCGGCACCGTCGATGACGTCACACTCACTGCGGCGGGAATTCGTATCAGCTCTGAGCCACTGCAGGAAAAACGTGTCAGAAATGTGACGTGAACTAGCCGTGTTTACGCAGTTTACTGAGTGTTGTGTTTTTACTTTTGCATAAGTTTAAAGGCTGAATCTGTACCGCAACTTCAGTTTCAGGATTGAGATTTTAAATGATGAACAAAGTAAAGTCTACAGTGAGAAATAAGACCCGAGCAGAGAAGAAATCTAACAACAAACTAAAGTCTGGAGCCAAAAAAGGTAAGAAGACAACTATGCTTAAGTCCATGAGCACCTTTCATTCAGCACATGTTCAGGTCCCACTGCAGTCTGAGTTTTCAAAGTTAATACTGACAGTAAAATGACAGAAACTTCAGCAACACTAACCCAGCTCACGGCAATCAAACATCCAGCATCTCAAAATATCCGAATAGAGAATTTATAATACAGAAAAGTCGACCTGAGACGACTCTAATCAGAGAATTCACTCCAAACTCCTGTGAAGGTTTCCTGAGTCTTTAATCTCTCAGTCTGGGTCAGAACACACACACAATCACGGGGAAGATGGAAGTAAACGTTGCGTTTCATTTGGAAATCAAGGTTCCGGAGTCTGGAGGAAGAGTGGAGAGGAACAGAATCCCAGCTGCTTGAAGTCCAGTGTGAAGTTTCTACAGTCGGTGATGATTTGGGTTGCCATGTCATCTCCCGGTGTCGGTCCAGTGTGTTTTCTCGAGTCGAGAGTCGATGCAGCGTCTACCAGGAGATTTTAGATACTTCATGCTTCATCTGCTGACGAGCTTTATGGAGATGCTGATTTCCTTCTCCAGCAGGACTCGACACCTCCCACAGCGCCAAAACTTCTAGTAACCGCTTTACTGACCGTGGTGTTACCGTGCTCGATCGTCCAGCCGACCCGCCTGACCCGAACCCCGTAGAGAATCTACGAGAGACACCGGACCCGACGATACAGACGAGCTGAAGACCGCCATCAAAGCGACCTGGACTTCCAGAACACCTCAGCAGCGCCACACGCTGATCGCCTCCACGCCACGCCGCACCGACGCAGTCATTCCTGCAGAAGGAACATCTTCAGGACAGATGAGTTTATGCTTTGCCGTGACAAGCTGAGGATTATTATTATTATTATTATTATTATTAACTTCAAGAGCGAGGAAATAAAGACCGGCTGGTGAGGGAACGTCCGTTTGTAGCCGCTATAACGTAAGTGAGAACGGGAATGAAATGCTCATCACGCCGCTCCGTCCTTGATTGTTTTCCTACGACAACACGACGCCGAGTGTTTTATTCCCTACTCGTAGTGCTCTTTAACCGCTATCGAACGCCGGCCCCTCGTTGAGGAATAAAAGCCGAGTCGCGAGCGATTGTAGGAATCCGCAGTGCGCCTGCGTTAGCTATAATATCAATAACAACACGTGTCGTGTCTGATCCTGTAGGAGAGCCGTCCGAGTCGCCGTATCACCGCTTCCACGATGCGGCGGAGCTCGGACTGTTTCGATCCCGCCTGCTGTCCTGGTACGATCGGACCAAGAGAGCGCTGCCCTGGCGTACGCTGGTAAGTCATCACGCTCACCGGAACATCAGCAGGAGTTTGGTTATTTCATCACGATACTCTCTGAGTGTTACTGTATTCACACCCGGGCAACGACATCGCGTTTCTCCTTCCCATGCAATGCACTAATTATTCGAGTCATTTAGGATTCGCCCAATCGCAGGTAAGCTCACGGTCAC
>NC_030420.2:33679808-33717308 GCF_001660625.3 Ictalurus punctatus
GAGATGATGGGGTTTAAGAAAGAGGATCTTCGAGAGGCGGAATCTCTCGGAAGTAAAGATGCGTTGGAATCCGGATGGAAGCATGTGTTCTAATACCTGTAAAAGGTTTTAATATACCTTTTAACATCTTCCACAGCGTCCCGACTGTTTTGGAATTGGGGTTGTATATACTACCTTTAGGATATGTTATATAGTGTTTCTAAAACGTTGATATTAGTAAGATTTAACAAACCGTGTATTAGAAATGCAGCTGGTTGTAATGCGTAACGTATTTGTTCCTCTGTCTGATCCAGTGTAAGCTTCAGGATTCATATTACACATGACGTTCATCTGTGATTTCCAAACGTTTATCCCCGACGGAGTTTTTAAAAAATAGTGTGTGTGTGTGTTTCCCGTGTAGGTGGTGCACATCTTTTCCCACATCCACCAAACGTACGTAGTTTACAGCGCGAGTGTGTGTGAGTGTGTAGAGGGACAGAGAGAGCAGAAGATCTGCTGGCTCGACCAATCAGCTCTGCAGGAGGCTGCCATATCCACCGGCGTTAAAAAGGTTTGTGTGTGTGTGTGTGTGTGTGTTAGAGAGATTTAACGTGTGTGCGTGTGTATACACACTGTATCTGTGTTTTCTTATAGATCATGAAGCTTTATTACGAGTCCACAAGCAAACTGCAGGACACGAAGGTGAGAGATCAGGTATCATAGAAATATCTTTGTGAATAGTGATGTGATGTAGTTTCATATCGCATGCCCGTAAGAGAAAGGCACTTGGTTTCGTTTAGTTTTTTTTGTTCCAAAGTGATTTATGATTTTTTTTTTTTATTAACTTCCTGTTCCAGAATACAAAGCGAAAGCATATTCCTGAAGCTGGAAAAGGCAAGAAGGCCAAACGAGCAGGAAGTGCAGCTAACGGCGGCCTGAAACAGCTCTCAGTCAGCCGGTTCTTCACCACCTCAAAACCAACCAGCAGCTGAAGCTTACAGTCTGATTCACGATTCGATTCAGATCTCACACTCCGACTCATGATTCGATTCGGATCACGCACTCCAACTCGCGATTCGATTCGGATCTCACACTCCGACTCACGATTCGATTCAGATCTCACACTCCGACTCATGATTCGATTCGGATCTCGCACTCCAACTCGCGATTCGATTCGGATCTCACACTCCGACTCACGATTCGATTCAGATCTCGCACTCCGACTCACGATTCGATTCAGATCTCGCACTCCAACTCGCGATTCGTTTTGGATCTTGCACTCCAACTCACGATTCGATTCGGATCTCGCACTCCGACTCACGATTCGATTAGGATCTCGCACTCCGACTCACGATTCGATTCGGATCTCGCACTCCGACTCGCGATTCGATTCGGATCTCGCACTCCGACTCGCGATTCGATTCGGATCTCGCACTCTAATACACAACTTGATTCAGAGTGCCAAGAAACAATTCTGAATCGATTCTTTATGCATCGATATTTCTACATTACGCTAATTTCCCACTAAAGTGACCACTTTAAAACGTAACTCTTTTAATCGTTTTCTTTTAATGTTTCTGGCATCATTTAACATATTTGTACATAATCCAAGCGTACAAGTGGTCTTTTATGATTAAAATCTTTTGTAATTAAAAAATATGCTTGATCTTAATGATCTCTTCCTGATGAAATGATCTTAACCTTCTGTTACAGTTCAATTTTCATCAGAATCATCGCAGACCAAAAAATACATAAAAATCTGATGAATCATTCTATAAATACATTTTAAAGAGGAAATCATGCTGCCTCTAATAAGAATCAGTTATTTACTCCAATCTGAGGAGTTTTTAATTTCACATTCTGTGGTCAGTAATTAAAGTAATAGAATATATAATATTGCTTGCTTGTGCCACGTTTCTCCTTTTATCATTGCTTTATGTGTTCTACTTCTTTTATTTTCTTTTATACCCACGTTTTAGGCCTTTAACCATGTACGGCTCAACTTGTTGTTTTAAATATGCTTTATAAATGAATGACTAACAGCAGAAATGCTCCGAATGTTAATGTAGTGATATTGGAGATTAAAGTGTTTGTCTTTTTGGGGTTTTCATTGCGTGCACGTCTCATTCGAGTGTTTTATTTTTCCAGATTCTGAATACATGTAATGGATTTAAAAGAGTGCAGAAAAAAAAAAAAAAGAGAAGCCAATCAGGTTTTTTTGATTGGTTTTTGGATTACTGCAGAAAAGAAGCTCTGCTCTGTGGATATCAAAAGTTTATGATTCTTACATGTTTTGTTCTTCAAGATAATCTTCACAAATGAACACAAGTTTTATGAATTTTGAAGCCTGATTATAATAACCAAGAAGTAAAAAGACAAGAACAGTTTTCCTGTTCGGCGTGATGATGTTTAACGTCCCCGACGACCTCCGTGGTCCCGTTTAGCCACTTCTTAGCAAACACCTTTTTCAAGACGGTAGGATAAGTGGTACAGAAAATGGATGGATGGAATAATAATAATAATTATAATAATAATAATAATGAGCCATGATTTGATGACAAGCTATTAAATGATTATAGCCTATCGACACACCTACAGTTTGGAGATGAGTGGGTTAGCTCCATCTCTCCCGTCTATCTATCTATATATATATATACACATATATATATATATATATATATGTGTATATATATGTGTGTGTGTATATATATATATATATATATATGTGTGTGTGTGTGTGTATATATATATATATATATATATATATATGTATATATATGTATATATATCTGTGTGTGTGTGTATATATATATATATATATATATATATATATATATATATATATATATATATATATATATAAAAATGTGTGTGTGTGTATATATGTGTATATATATAATGATCAATAAGTCCAGGTGTTGTCAATACCAGTGCAGAATTGCATCAAAAGAGTTGCATTGAAGGTTAAAAAGGTTCTAAATAGAAGAATGTTATTGTCAGTGGCGTGACTCTGATTATTAGACGAGCAGGATTGCAGTGTAGCGCGTACGAAGTAAGGAATAAAACACTGTGTTGCGCTGTTGTAGTAAAATAATCAACGACGGGGTGGTGTGATGGGGAAGTGGAGTTTAGTCACCACCCTGAAGTGTAAATAGATGTATTTGTGATCAATGTAAATGTTTTCTGACCCAGTGCATTCAGGTTAAAGGTCGACTCTGGTTTCAATAAACCTGTAATCTACAGTTATTATTGACTGGTGCAAACTGGGACACAATCTTGGCTGTGGACCAGGAGGGACATTTTATAGCTGCCACTGTCCTTCAGCAACTACACACACACACACAAAAAGAGAGAGAGAGAGAGATATCTGTTTACACAGAGGAGATGGTGGAGGTGCATGATGTTAAACAGGTAAATCCAAGCAGGGATTTGTTCCTGCTTTCAAATAAAAGCTTTTTGTTCTGTCGTCCTAAACTTACAACTGATTAATGACTTGTTTTGAACAGGAACAATAATGAACAGTGAAGCTTGGTGTGCTGAAGTGGGTGCGCAGCAGCAGGAGATCAGCAGCAGGACAGGTTTACATTCTTATCAGTGTTGGAACAGAACCGTGAACGGCGTCCAAAGTCTTCAGATAAAGCAAAGGAGAGACGGATCGAGTTGAGGTGAGCTTAAAGTTTGTATTAAACTGCATGTTGTGCATATGTGGTGATGAAAATGAGCTAAAAAGTCTGAGTTTAGGGAAATCCAGGGTCTGAGCTGCACTCATTCAAAATCTGTTTTTGGTGATTCACTTCACTACAGTGCATTGAAATCAGAAAGACTGATCTTACACATGGTACTTACATCTGTTTAGGAGAACAGACACGATTCTGTCTTTGGTTTTGGTTTGCATTGTCTGAAATCTCCAACCTTCTAGTGAAAATGTAAAAATTCAGTGTGTCGATACTGTTCATCTAGCGTATTTGATTCTTTCAAATCAGAGTCAAACATGACTCACTTGCACTTCAGTCGCATATATGGAGCGTTTAGTTAGATGGTTAATCAACTGACGTTTTAGATGAGATGAGATAAAGGCGGAACCCCCCCCCCCCCCCCCCCCCCCCCCCCCCCGCTCATCAGGTAATGTGTCGTTCATGAACGAGTCGGCTCTTTGAATCCATTCTTTTAGGTGAACGCTCAGAGTCGACACGCATGTCTGAGCAGAGTCACTCGGACTTTACTAATATATGTAGAGTGTTTAATTAACTAGCTAGCCGGCTAACTCTACAGTTCTAACGACGAAAAATGGTGAAAAGCGAGGGGGAAAAAATCAGTTCTTACTTGTAATGTGTTCGAGAGAGAGGCGACTCTTTTAGGTGAACGTTGAGCCGACTCGCGTGTATGAACAGAGTCGTTTGGACTTCACTAGTTAACAAACAGTAAGTTATGTAAAGTGTTTAAGTCTAATGCTACACGGAACAAGCAGGTCAAACAGGTAATGTGTCGTTTGCGAACGAATCGGATCTTTGAGTCAGCTCTTTCAGTCGACTCTTAGAGAATTTGTAAAGGTTTTAACTGTTAGAATGGGAATTGTACTGGTTTTAATGGAAACTGTAATGGTCCCTGTGGGTCTCTACTGGTCATTCGTTGCCTGGTGGCATGTAATGGTTTTAATGCTTAGCTGATGGTTTGTAATAGTATTTGAAGTGGTACTTCGGGCTACTTTTATACACGATTCGTGTTGTTTTTATTACAATTGTAGGCTGTGTATCCAGGTTCAGGTTGTTGAATGGAGTCGACATGGCAGAGAGTCGAGTCACTGCATCAGTGGATCCTGGAGAACGGAGGTGTGTTAACATTTATTCTGCTCACACTGACTGAGAAGATATTTCCTCTCTTTTTCCAAAAATAATTATTAACTCCTAATCGATTCGTTCGCTAGTCCACCATGTTCTGGCTCAGAAACCTAAATGACCAGGCAGTCACTCTAACACGCTAATGAATCCGACTAGTACAAACCGTAGCTCGGCCCATGTGCCTAGTGCGGCGGGTGGTCGGATCTGCAAGCTTGAACTATATCGAACTAAATAACTTTATCGAGGTGCATCGCCACCACTGTGAAGATGCGTAGCAGATCGGAAGGGAGTCATTTTTTAAGTCTAGATTTTAAGTCTGATCATTCTTGTTACTAATTTGTACGCCAGAAATACCCTTAAAGTGTACTTCAAACGGTATGGAAGCTATTAAAGGGGGGGGGGATTCAGACTTTTGACCTTGATGTGACCTTGAAAATCTAATCAAGTTCATCTGCTGGTTACACTGACGACTCCATATAAACCCTACCAACCTTTGACCACACCCTCTCGAGATATCGCTCGAACGAGGATCTCAGATGGAACGGAAAACATAATGCGTAATTGCCCCAGGAGCCTCGGCTGCTGATTGGTCCATCTTTACTAATACGTGCTAATTGTCAGACCAGGTTAAAGTGCGGTATCCGTACTAAACCCTGTTGTTCTACGAAAAGTTAACCAGCATAATAAATGCTGAATTGTTTGTTTGTTTGTTTGTTTGTTTGTTTGTTGTCCCCCCCCTCCCCCCACATTTCTCTCTATCGTTGGTTCCAGATAAGAGAACGGACCCATGGCTGCTCGTTTACTCCCCCGTTCCCGTCGTCCTTATTTTTCTCTTCTACCTCGGCATCCTCTGGCTCGGACCCAGGCTCATGAGAAACAGGGATCCGGTGGACCTCAAACTTGTGCTTATCGTTTATAACTTTGCTATGGTTTGTCTGTCGGTCTACATGTTCCACGAGGTAAAGCGTCCTGGATAAATATGACGTTTCTTCTATTCTCATGTTTGAACGTGTCTCATTTGAATCGAGTCGGATGTAACTTTTCCGTAACGTCTCGAGTATTTCTATATACGGTAATACGACTGATGGATATCTGCGTGTAAGATTTATGAACATATCACCAAATGCACCGAGATCTAGTGAAACGATGCGGCTTGCGGTTTTTGCTGTACGACAGACAGAAATATTCAATTCAATTCAGTTCAATTGTATCTGTATAGCGCTTTTTACAATAGACATTGTCTCAAAGCAGCTTTACAGAAATATCAACACGGTATACAGATATTAAAGGTGCGAATTTATCCCAACTGAGCAAGACACTGAGTGGCGACGGTGGCGAGGAAAAACTCCCTAAGATGTTTTAAGAGGAAGAAACCTTGAGAGGAACCCGACTCAGAAGGGAACCCATCCTCATCTGGGTAACAACAGATAGTGTGAAAAAGTTCATTATGGATTTATATGAAGTCTGTATGGCGTTAGGAGCAGCCGTAGTCCCAGCAGTCTGGAATTAAAGAAGATTTGAGCTCCATCCAGCGGCAGAGAGGATCTGTATCTCTAGTATCTCCATAAATTCGTGTGGGGCTCGGCGAAAGGAGAGAGGGAGAAAAAAGATAATTATGACTGCGAAGTAGTAGAACAGAATCTAGTCAGGGTAGGCTTGAGTAAACAGACACGTTTTAAGCCTAGACTTAAACACTGAGACTGTGTCTGAGTCCCGAACACTAATAGGAAGACTGTTCCATAACTGTGGGGCTCTATAAGAGAAAGCTCTTCCCCCTGCTGTAGCCTTCACTATTCGAGGTACCGTCAAATAGCCTGCATCTTTTGATCTAAGTAGGCGTGGCGGATCATAGAAAACCAAAAGGTCGCTTAGATACTGTGGTGCGAGACCATTTAGTGCTTTATAGGTTAATAAGAGTATTTTACAGTTAATGCGGGATTCCACTGGGATCCAATGCAGTATTGATAATATCGGTGTGATATGGTCGTATCTTCTAGTTCTAGTGAGGACTCTAGCAGCTGCAGTCTGGACTAACTGGAGCTTATTTATATTCCTACTGGAACATCCAGACAGTAAGGCATTACAATAATCTAATCTAGAGGTGACGAAAGCATGAACTAGTATTTCCGCATCATGTAGTGACAATATGTTTCTTATTTTAGAAATATTTCTGAGATGAAAGAAGGCTATCCTAGTAATATTATCTACATGAGCATCAAATGATAGACTGGAGTCAATAATCACTCCAAGGTCTTTAACTGCTGCACATGATGAAACAGAAAGACCATCCAGAGTAACCATGTGATCAGAAAGATTACTTCTAGCTACACGTTGTCCTAGTACAAGTTCTTCTGTCTGATCAGAATTAAGTAGAAGGAAGTTAATTAACATCCAATGTCTAATGTCCTTTACACAATCCTCAACTTTACTAAGCTTACGTCTGTCCTCTGGCTTCGCTGAAACATACAGCTGTGTATCATCAGCATAACAGTGGAAGATAATTCCATGTTTACGAATAATTTGACCTAGGGGTAGCATATATAAAGTAAAGAGCAGTGGGCCTAAAACAGAACCCTGTGGAACTCCAAAAGTAAGCTCAGTACGCATGGAGAATTCACCATTTACATCTACGAACTGATAACGATCTGTGAGATAAGACCTGAGCCAGGAGAGGACTGTTCCCTTAATACCAACAACATTTTCTAATCTATCAGGGAGAATAGTGTGATCTATAGTATCAAAAGCTGCACTAAGGTCGAGTAACACAAGCAGCGAGACACAACCCTGATCGTAGGTCAGTAGAAGGTCATTTACTACTTTAACTAACGCTGTCTCTGTGCTATGATGAGGTCTAAATCCTGACTGATACATTTCATGAATGTTATTCCTATCTAAGTACGAGCAGAACTGCTGTGTACAACCTTTTCTAAAATCTTAGAGATGAAGGGGAGATTTGATATTGGTCTATAGCTGGACAATTGAGACGGGTCAAGATCAGGTTTTTTAATCAAGGGTTTAATAACTGCTAATTTAAGTGATTTAGGTACATAGCCACTGCTTAGGGAAGAATTGATTATATTTAGAAGTGGTTCAGTTACTCCTGGACAAATCTGTTTAAACAAACATGTAGGTACGGGATCTAGTATGCAAGTTGATGAATTGGCTGAAGAGATTAATGTAGCGAGTTCGGTCTCTCTAAGCGGAGCAAAACATTCTAAACGTTGATCTGATATCGCTACATTGCCATGTAATGGGTTTGTTACAGTACTGTCTGGTTTTAATTTAATGGCCTGTATTTCACGTCTAATATTTTCAACCTTATCAATGAAAAATTTCATGAAATCTTCACTGCTATGTAATGATTGAAATATCTTGAAAGGCTTCTGTGTTCTTGTCTTGTCTAGTTTTTAATGACGTCGTGGCTGTCGAACTACAGCTACCTCTGTCAGCCTGTCGACTACAGCACCGGTCCTCTGGCTCTGAGGGTAATCGCGATCTCTTTATTAAGTACGGAATGAAACGCCGTGCGCTGTTCTGTTTTAGGGACGTAATCACTGGCACCGGAGACTCCTTCCGTAAATGTTAAATCAACAGTTCCTTACAGAAGACTCTCGTATTAATGCTGAACGTTTTCACACGTTTTGTGATCCGCCGACGCGGAGCGTCCGCCGTGACGTGCTTTGACGCGTCGTTTTTTTTTTTCTTTTCTTTCCCCATGCGCTTCTGTTTTCCCGGTTCTCAGATGGCCCGTGTGTGCTGGTGGTTCTTCTTCTCCAAGGTCATCGAACTCAGTGACACCGTAAGTTACTGCACCACATCAGGACCACGTGTCTCTTACACACCGACCTATCACCTTCTGAACACTGTGCGAGTGTGTATTTATGAAGCCTGATGGTGTTTGTTAGAGAATCATAGTGTTTACGCGTGTGTGTGTGATGGTAAACATTAGATGTTTGATGGTGTTTACCGGTAAACGTTTGGTTACGGGTGAACATCGGTTATTTGGTTAGGAGTATTGGGGGTGCGTTGTTTATGTTCGAGTGTTCAATGCTCAATGTGCAAAAACAGACCAATAAGATCGCAGCACGTTCTGTCTTCTGTCTTGTTGCTCTCTTTCTTACCCTCTGCTACCACCAGGTGTTTTTTATCTTGCGTAAGAAGAACAGTCAGCTGACCTTCCTGCACGTGTACCATCACGGCACCATGATCTTCAACTGGTGGGCCGGAGTCAAGTTCGTCGCCGGGGGACAGTGTACGCCGCCGATCTTACTCTTTCTCGCTGATGTTAATGCAGAGCTGTGTACTGATGTGTAAAAGATCCGGTAATCTGTAATTAAGAGTGTGTGTGTGTGTGTGTGTGTAGCGTTCTTCATCGGTCTCCTCAACACGTTCGTACACATCATCATGTATTCGTACTACGGCCTGGCGGCTTTTGGTCCGCACATGCAGAGATATCTGTGGTGGAAACGCTACCTCACCTCCCTGCAGCTGGTACACACACACACACACACACACACACACACTTTTTAATGCCTCCGTAGGACAGTATGGTAAGAAAATGACTGAACTGTTTCCTCTTTCGTTCCCAGCTGCAGTTCGTTCTGCTCACCACACACACCGGCTACAACCTGTTCACCGAGTGCGACTTCCCCGACTCCATGAACGCGGTCGTGTTCGCCTACTGCATCAGCCTCATCCTGCTCTTCAGCAACTTCTACTACCAGAGCTACGTGAACAGGAAGAGCAAACGCTCCTGACGCAGACTAGCGGAAGCGAGTAGAGGTGGAATCCAGACCAACAGACCAAAGAGTGCCTTTGTTAGAACATTCCTGGGTTTAAAAAATAATTAAATGAATAATGCTTCTTTTCCAGCCCTAATAAAGTTGGAAATGAAAGGAACCGAGAGAGAGGCGACTCTTTTAGGTGAACGTTGAGCCGACTCGCGTGTGTGAACAGAGTCGTTTGGACTTCACTAGTTAACAAACAGTAGGTTATGTAAAGTGTTTAAGTCTAATGCTACACGGAACAAGCAGGTCAAACAGGTAATGTGTCGTTTGCGAACGAATCGGATCTTTGAGTCAGCTCTTTCAGTCGACTCTTTTAGAGTTAGAAACCCTCATAGAATTTGTAAAGGTTTTAACTGTTAGAATGGGAGTTGTACTGGTTTTAATGGAAACTGTAATGGTCCCTGTGGGTCTCTACTGGTCATTCGTTGCCTGGTGGCATGTAATGGTTTTAATGGATACCGTAATGGTCCCTGTGGGTCTCTACTGGTCATTCGTTGCCTGGTGGCATGTAATGGTTTTAATGGATACCGTAATGGTCCCTGTGGGTCTCTACTGGTCATTCGTTGCCTGGTGGCATGTTATGTCTAGTGGATACCATTAAGGACCAGTAATGGTTATGGTAATGGTTTGAATGGTTTAGCTGATGGTTTGTAATAGTATTTGTCGTGGAAACCATTAGAATTTCTGTGATGGTTTCTATTGTTTATTATTTCAGCTGTTGTAGCCGTTTTTACTCATGGACAGTCTGTTTACCTTTTAATAGAAGTCATATATATTTACACAGAACCTAAACTTACACCCGCATTTAAAATGTATCCAATTTATACAGGATAAATTTACGTTTTTATTACCTCCTGATACTGGAGACTCCTTCCATGAATGTCACATAAACGTCTCCTTACTTTTAAGAAAACTTTTTTTTTTTTTGTACATTACACGGTTTTAAATCCGTTCATATGGAGAGTCTGCAGTACACGTCCCTGTGAATGAGACGTTACTATGGAAACGAGAGCATTAATATAAACCTGCGCTACTGTCAGAGCTGCTGTTATAGAGAACTAATCAACACCTCCTGACCAATCAGAGTGCAGGATTCATCAGCGCTGTGGTGTAAAATACAGGAGTAGAGGTAAACGTTGCTGGAAGTTTAATAGTTTTATCTGTGTTACACTATTCTGAGAGTTCAGCGCTGAGATTCCTCCACTAGGGGGCGGTGTTCATTTACTAAAATCCTTAATGTCATGCAGTATAAGTTTTCCATCAAGTCACAATGCGCACACACACACACACACACACACACACACACACACACACACACACACACGAGACTGCATTATTAAAGGTAAATTTATTTTCTGAGACACGATATAGTGACACAATAATTAATAGTTTAACAAACTGTACATTTTATACATCTGATAGGAGTTCGGTGGACGGTTCAGATTCATCGAGCGTTTAAAAAAAAAAAACACAAACAAACAAAAATCAAAATGCAATACACACGCTGCAAACATTCACTGATAAACACAGCAACGCTACACACAAAGCCTATATATTTCTTATACACTTCAGCCGAGAGAGAGACAGAGAGAGAGAGAGAGATTAAAATTTAGCGATCAAATCCTTCGAGACGTGAGCAGATTACCCAGAATCCTACAAATGTACTTATCGTCTGTTTGTAAGACAATAAACCACGTGATGAACAGGCGGAGACGTCGGACGCCAGACACCGTTTGATGTCCGACGTGTAAAATGTATTTTTTAGATCAAGCGTTCCTTGTTTAACGCCGGAATTGTGGTTGTAGAAGGTAAACTCGCCTTAAAACACGTTTTTGACACCTCCTGACCAATCAGGTCGCAAGCTGAGACGAAGCAAGCGAGTTAAACAAACATGGAGGAGAACGTTCCGGCGGTTACAGCGTTTACGTTGCATGAGACAGTTTTATTTATTTATTTATATTTATATATATATATATATATATCGAAGCACTAAAACAGCTGCGGAAAGATTTGTTTTTTTCTGAAAAAGAAAAGCCAAGTGTGAGAGCAGCTGTGGTGAGTCAGTCCGGGGCTTCATGAGAGTTTACACTGTTAATGAGGAGAGAGAGAAGAAAAAGAGATGTGATGGTGAGGAGAGTAGAGATGAGTTGAAGTGAGAGAGCGAGGGGACAGGGGACAAGACTGCGCAGCGATGGAGTGATGGAGTGATGGAAGAATGGTGATGGAGGAGCAGCTTAATGACTGATAGAGTGAGAGAATGATGCAGTGACAGAGGGATGGACTGACAGAGTGTTAGGGTGATGGAGGAACAGTGAGGGAGTGAGAGATGAACACTGATAGAGTGAAAGAATGAAAGAGGAACGGTGGCAGAGTTAGAGAGAGTGATAGAATGACAGTGCTGGAGTTAAGAAGTGATAAAGGAACAGTGACAAGAGTGATGGAGTGATGGAGGTATAGAGTGATGGAGGTATAGAGTGATGATGCAGTGATGATGCAGTGACGGAGGAATAGTGTTGGAGTGTTAGAGTGGCAAAGAGATGGAAAGATAGAGTGATGGAGTACTATAGTAACAGATTTATTGAATGGTGTAGTGATGGAGTGATATTATGATGGAGTGACGGAGTGATGGAGTGACAGACTGATATGATGGAGTGATGGAGTGATATTATGATGGAGTGATATGATGGAGTGATGGAGTGATATTATGATGGAGTGATGGAGTGATATGATGGAGTGATGGAGTGATATTATGATGGAGTGATGTAGTGATGGAGTGATGGAGTGATATTATGATGGAGTGATGGAGTGATATGATGGAGTGATATGATGGAGTGATGGAGTGATATTATGATGGAGTGATATGATGGAGTGATGGAGTGATGGAGTGATATTATGATGGAGTGATGGAGTGATATTATGATGGAGTGATGGAGTGATATGATGGAGTGATATTATGATGGAGTGATGGAGTGATATTATGATGGAGTGATGGAGTGATGGAGTGATATTATGATGGAGTGATATGATGGAGTGATGGAGTGATGGAGTGATATTATGATGGAGTGATGGAGTGATATGATGGAGTGATGGAGTGATATTATGATGGAGTGATGGAGTGATATGATGGAGTGATATTATGATGGAGTGATGGAGTGATATTATGATGGAGTGATGGAGTGATATGATGGAGTGATATTATGATGGAGTGATGCTCTACGTCTCCGTGTACACGGAGGACATTTGACTCAGGCTGCGCTCGAAGGCTCCCAGCTGGAAGAAGACGCTGTCATCTGCACTGAGACTGAACTGAGACACGGAAGCCCCGAAATCCGGTACCAAACTGAACCCTACACACACACACACACACACACACACACACACACACACACACACACACACACACATATATATATATTGGAGTCAAAGTTGAGCCAGTGTGAGTTTAGTGCTTTTGGGTTTTTAGTGTAAGGTGAAAAATTGTGTGTGTGTGTGTGTGTGTGTGTGTGTGTGCGCACACATACCTGTATTGGAGCAGCCAGTGTGTAAGTTGTTGTGTGTGTGTGTGTTGAAATTGTGAGGATCTGCAGAGGTGTGAGTGTTGTTGATGTTCTGCTCTGCTCTGTAATTCTCCCCGAAGTGGAAGCAGCTCTGGAAGTTTCCTCGATAATCTGAAAAATCAACACACACTGTCACACACACTGTCACACACACTGTCACACGCGCTGTCGCACGCGCTGTCGCACGCTGTTACACGCGCTGTTACACACGTGCTGTCGCACGTGCTATCGCACGTGCTGTCGCGCGCTGTTGCACGCGCTGTCACACACGCTGTCACACGTGGTCGCACGCGCTGTCGCACGCGCTGTTACACACGTTGTTAGACACACTGTCACAGATGCTGTCACACACACTGTTACACACACTGCAATCTTACAGCCACGACCAATGAATAATCTCTTTCTTTGCTACCTTTCATTTTTTCATTTTTTCTTTCTTTCTTTCTTTCTTTCTTTCTTTCTTTTCTCCCCCTGTCTTTAGTACCTTCATTGAGGTTGTGGAAGGTGGAGTAGGATTTGTGGTGCTGCTGTGTGGACGACAGGTTCTGCTGTTTCTCCACCAGCGTGGATGACGGAGATGGAGCCTTCAGTGGACTGATTCCTGGAGAGAGCAACGGACCAGATAACCTGAGAGAGAGAGAGAGAGGGAGAGAGAGAGAGAGAGATAGAGAGGGAGGGAGAGGGAGAGAGAGAGAGAGAGAGAGGGAGGGAGAGGGAGAGAGAGAGAGAGAGAGAGGGAGGGAGAGGGAGAGAGAGAGAGAGAGAGAGAGAGGGAGAGGGAGAGAGAGAGAGAGAGAGAGAGAGAGAGAGAGGGAGAGAGAGAGAGAGAGAGAGAGAGAGAGGGAGAGAGAGAGAGACAGAGAGAGAGAGGGAGGGAGAGAGAGAATGAATCTTTCTGTTCTGTAGGTCACTTTGCAGTGTTCCGTTCCAGTTACTGTTAAACATTTGAGCGGAATTAGCGTCAGTGTAAAGCTGAACTCTCGCGTTAAGAGGAAGCGTGTGTGCGTTTTATTTTTGGCTGAAGCTGCAGAAGAGATCAGCAGGTACCCCGAGCTCTCGCTGGATATTCCAGTGTAAATCCAGAGCAGCTTTGCCATGTTGAAACAAAAAACCATCACATATTAGTCATAAAAATGTCCCAGGCTGGTTCTGATCAAGCGCAGGCCTGGGTTTTGTTTTGTTTTTTTTTTCTTCTCGTTTTTTTCCCCGGCGCTGGCTCCGAAGGGAAGTCGCGATCGCTGAAACCGAACAACTAAATCCATTGTTAGTGCCTTCGAATCTTTAAATTCTCCAGCCAGCGTTCAGAAATCAAATCAGATCGTTCTGTTCGAATGACAAACGCACAGCGACCCAACCCGACACCAGACCGTCACGCTCCACTCGCGTCGAACGGCAAGCCGAACGAACGAGCTCTACACTCGGGATCACGGATCTGTAAAAGCAGCGGTAATGACATGACGTTAGCACATAAACGCCTCGGAACACCACACACCGGTAACGGACGCACCTCGTTCACCACGCGGCGCACCATTCCCAGAATCCTCCTTTCTGTGCTCGGGTCTAAAGGGCCGGACCGTATAAACATCATACATAAATCACAAAATACGCTCTTCTCTGATGACACAGCATCGTCATATCTTCTATTTATATTTATCATATTTATACACACACACACACACACACACACACATGTAACGTATTTTAAGCGCCACACCCCACAGTCCTGCACCACACCAGCGACACCGTGACATCATCGACCGCAAGCCGGAGAGGGACACGTTTTCTCATCCCGAGTCACACGTCTCTCTCTCTCGCGCGCACGCTCGCGTCCGAAAGCTTGCCGTGACGTTCCGGACATACTCGGCGTGACTCTCCTCAGCTGCCCTCTTAATATCCGCGTCCAGGACTGCGCTTAGTGTAGGATAACCTGCGCTAATCCTGGCTTCACGTGTTTCCGCACTGTATTTCTTCCCCCCTTGGGGGGATCTGCTGTCAGCGGGAACTCAGGAAACAGTTATACTGTTCATATTTTTACAAGCTGCCTCTATGTGACTCACGGCGTAATCAGTGCCAGGTGGAGCGCGCTCAGTCTGCAGGAATGAGGGGAATCTTTCCTACATTTCCATACGCATGCGATTCATCGCTCCCCTCGGCTCTCGCTCTCAGATCGTCCGCTAACACCGACACGTGCTCGCCTTTACTGCGCTTTTTATTTTCTCGTCCCACTGTGGAGTGAGACAGACAAAGAGACAGAGAGAGAAGTCTGACCTTTGACCTCAGACAGGATGTGGGTCAGGAACGGCGCAGTTTCCAATCACGCTGATTTTAGAACAGTCGAGCGCTTAATCTCTGTAGTAGTAAAGGTCAGGGGTCGGGCCGATCCTAAATAAATCAGCGTAGGACGGCATGAAGAGGTCGTATTTGATGTTATTTGCTTCAGTAGTGGACGGTAACGACGTACTCCCCCCCCCCCCACCCCCCAGGATCTGTACTTTATTAAACGTTACTCATCGCTCTGAAGCAGCAGAAAACATCTGAACACGACAGAAGGAAGCAAACCAGAACCTAGTGCGGCGAACCCTTACATCGCCAGCGGTAAGCTTTACACAAGCACGTACGGAAATGTAAATAAAAGACGACTGGATGTTATTAAAGATATCTCTACTGTCACTCGAGTCCGGCACTGCCTACTGCTCGAGGATCTTCACGGTTAATATCTGAGAAAGCGGTCCGTGCAGCGCGTACAACGCAAAAGCCTTCAGAGACCTCACTGAAAATCTAGGAATCGTCCCAGGAATCGAACTTTATTTAAACCGACGCACAGTTGTGATGTCGATCACGATGAGTCTGATTATCGGATCGGATCGGATCGGATCGTCCTCCTCCGCAGAAGCACGCGCGCTCGGCCGGCGCCCCGACGGGTTCGATCTGACGTCGGGGTTTTTACACAAATCCGTGGCGTCGTTAACGCAGGAGCGGGAAGTACCGGATACATGAAAAGGTTCTCCCTCGTACTGTTGAACCCTGACTGGTGTGTACAGTATATTTCTCATTCTTATTTTTACGTCACTAGTCGTCGTCGTGGGGATGTCAACTACTGGGGCGGTGGAGAAAGCAGCGAGGCAGACGGGAAAGAAAACACAGAATAGTCTAACACGTGTTTCCTCTGCGACACGTGGAACTGAAACCCAAACTGCTGCACGTGCTGCATCACCAGGCAGCGTAACACACTCCGAGGATAGCGCTACCCCCTTCCGCTTCTACGTACATTCCACAAACACGATTGGCTAGCGTCTCTGTGATTGCCCCTCCCACCCAGAGAGCACGGACAAATCTGCTTTCGTCATCGCTCGGTCGTGGACAGCTGTGGTATCGCTGTAACTACACGACTGTTGGGCGGGGATCTCCTTACTATGACAAGCTCGATTCGAGGTATGTTTGCGTCTATTTTCTGTACGAGCTGATTTCCGGATCACGAAAATTAAATGCCTCAAACTAGCATTAAAGGATCTTCCCTAATCCTCGGAGATTTTTTTTTATTCGGGTCTGGTACAGTGTGACGTGTAAAAGCAGGACTTTAGAGTACAGCGATGAACTAACGACAGTAACAGTAACACTGCTGGACCAGCAGGGGGCACTCAGGTGTCATTTTAGACTCGGTACTAAAGTTATGTAGACGCCTTGTGTTTTCATGCAAAGTAACACGGAGTATTTTTCTCTCTAAGCTGAGAGAATGTACAGGGGCGTGTCGTACATTCTGGGAAATACTGTAACTGCAGCAGAGCAGAGGATTTTACGGAACTGGACTGTGGGAACACATCTGTGGAAACGTCTGAGCATTACCCGCTCCGTCCGTGTGAGTCACTCCTGACTCAGCTGAGTCAACTCGGTGATCGTGACTCCTCATGTGGACACGATTCGTTCAAACAGAGAAGTAGAATAGAGGGGAAAAGAGGCACTTTAATTCTGGACAGATATCAAAAGACACGAGAGGATCAAAGACCTGGAGTCTGAAAAAAGAGACTGACGGAGGGAAAGAAACAAGGTGGATGGAAAAGACAGAGATGTGGTTTGGACTCGTGTCCAGTTCAGGAACATCGCCATTCCAAAAAAAGAGAGAGAGAGAGAGAGAGACAGAGTTCTTCTCTGGATGATGAACCATCGTTGTTATTAAACACAGATTCCGAGCCAGACGGATTTTGATGACAACATCTCTCGCTCATGACCCCTGCAAGAATCAAATTCCAGTTTAAATCCATTTCTGAAAGCTTGTGGATGTTACAGGGTCACACACACACACACACACACACACACACACACACAGACGGAGTCTCATCAGTGGGATCAGACAAGATGGCTGGAAAGGATCCAAACTGCTCGGGGTTTTTTCCAGCCTGAAGATTCATGAGGATGAGAGCTCCATCCCTCGTTCTTCTTGTCTCATCTGTCGCTCTGTAGTGAACGAGTGGACGAGTGAATGATTACGGCTCTCTGGGAAACGGTTCTGCTTCTGGTTAGCGCTCCACATCCACGAGGAAGGGATTCGGATTCACGCTCCATCCTTTAACACTCCGAGTTTAAAGAGTTCAGCTTCAGATCAGCAAGGAACAGAGCTTAAGGGCTGAGGGGATGCTGAAGATCACATACACACTGCATACACACTGCATACACACTACATACACACTACATAGACACTGCATACACACTACATACACACTACATACACATCACATAAACACTACATACACACTGCATACACACTGCATACACACTGCATACACACTGCATACACATCACATACACACTGCATACACACTGCATACACACTACATAGACACTGCATACACACTACATACACACTACATACACATCACAAACACACTGCATACACACTGCATACACACTACATACACACTGCATACACACTACATACACATCACATACACACTGCATACACACTGCATACACACTACATACACACTGCACACACAGCATACATACTGCATACACACTACATACACACTGCATACACACTACATACACACTGCACACACACTGCATACACACTGCATACACACTGCATACACACTGCATACACACTGCACACACACTGCATATACACTGCATATACGCTACATACACACTGCATACATGCTACATACACACTGCATACACATCACACACACTGCATACACACTACATACACATTAGATACACATCACATACACACTGGATACACACTACATACACACTGCATACACATTAGATACACATCACATACACACTGGATACACACTACATACACACTGCATACACATTAGATACACATCACATACACACTGCATACACACAACATACAATGAATATACACACTGTACAGTGCATACACAACTTGTATACACCCACCATACACACATCATATACCCGCCATACACACATCATATACCCGCCATACACACATCATACACACACTGCCTACACAATGCAAACACACAACACCACACCAGAAGGAAAGAAAGAAAGATTAGAATTGACTGCACTTTTTTCAATGGAATTTAAATATTACAGCTCTTTGTCATAAACGGAATTTCCATCCATCCTGTTTTTATTTACATTTTAAATGTGTTCATAACGAAACCTACGTTAAAACCCCCCCAAAAAACAAAAAAACAAAAAAACAACCTAACTGTGTGTAAAAGTCAGTGTGGTTCGAGGAGATGTGACGGAAGGTGATGGAAACAGATTGTAAGTGATGACGTGTGACCTGTGCACTGCCGTCTCTCCAGATGGGGGCGCTGCTGGTTCAGTGCTGAATGTTCCAGTGTCAGTGATCGTGAGGTTGTGAGATCAAATCCCAGGACTGCGCAAGCCAGCCACAAACGAGTCGTTAAGGGAAGCTTTCTGGACTCGGTGGTACGTCACTCCGGGAACGAAAGCGACCTGATTCGTGATGTCGTTATTCCAAGATCAAAGAAAAACCAATTAACCAATCAGCTACGCCGAGCTGCCATTTTTACGCCGTTACAAACCGGCAGCTTGTGACACAACACAGGAGTAAAAGCGAGCCAAAAAACGGACTGCGAATTTCATGGAGACGTATAGCGCTGAGGGTCCTCTCCATCTAAAACTCCACACGGCGAGCTGCATGCTCTGTTTTCACTGGCATCTTTTTAATATTAGCTTCAAAAAGTGACGGCAGGTATTTACAGAGTAAAAGGAGTCTAAATGGGACGTTTCAGCCAGGGTAAACACATTTAGCGATGAGGTCAGCGGCTGAAGCGGTCCGAGTCGGGCGCGTTAGATAATTTTGTCAAAATGTTTAATGTCCTTCTAAACCGTTTGGGGAAAAACAAGCGCGGCTGCCGGTGTTGACCTTGGCAGCGGCGGCGTGTATGCACTAGGGTTTGGGCACGTAAATCAAACACCGCTCCGTCTTCAGGAAAATGTAAGCCGACGTTTCATACCTGGCTCGTTATATAGCGTCGTTATGTACGCACTTTCGATTAGGAGGCCTCGATTCTAATAACGCGGCGCCGCGGTCGTCACCTCGGATACGCGCAGGCGCTACGGCGAAGTCTTTCCCCGGGTGTGCGGCGGAAGAAAGGAATAAAACACACCGTGTCGTGATGTTACGGGAAAATAATCCATCGACGACGGGGTGGTGTGAAGAGGCGGAGTCACGGTTAACACCACGAACTTGATTGTTTTTCTAGAACAGCACAAGCACGACCCCGAGCGTTTTATTCCTCTTACGCCGATTTTTAATTGATAAAAAATGCCGCCATTTTTTATCCATTTATAGTTACATTTAACGTCGTGGAATGTCCATGAAACGAGTCAGTTCCTGTTCTCGCTTACGTTAGAGCAGCTACAGTCGTTCCTTCACCGGGCCTCTTCTTCTTCTTCTTCTCTCTCGTGAAGTTAATAAGAAGGTTCAACTCCTCTATCCTGCAAATCTCTGACACTGGAGACTCCTTCCATAAACGTCGAATAAACGTCTCCTTAGAGAAAACCGCACCATATCGACGACTGCACAGCTTTTCATTTCGTTTATACGCGGAGCGTTCCGGCGAACGAGCCGTTGCTCTGGAAACGAGAACGTATCAGAACGAGCGCGTTAATACAAACCCGCGCTACCGTCAGAGCCGCTAAGAGAAGATTAATCGACACCTTCTGGCCAATCAGAGTCCGGAACTCTGCAGCGCCGTGGTGTAAACATTTAATCCTAATGATCTGTTTGGCTCAAAAGTATCCCAATAAAAACTGGAGCTACACTGAAAGTGATTCACAGCTTTATGAAACTTGGCTCATTTCCACCAGGAGACGTTAAGCATGCGCTCTCCATTTCAGAGACGGTCATTGTGAGCCGAGAGATCCGCCCCCGGGAAAGGAGAGAGGCTCTTACAGCTCCGCTGCAATCAACATCGTTTACATCGATCATTACCGGGCTGAAGACGACACCCGTTTAAAGATTTTAAAACTAAACCGGACTGGTATAAAACGTAACCGGACGACAGAGCGCTGCTGCAGAGGCGCTTTATTTATAGGACGGCGTAAAATTTCAAGTTTCTGCTGAAAGCCTGGAGTAAAAATAGCTGCTCGTCCGCGCCAATGTGTTGTCATGGCCTTGGATTTAATGTAATGCAGTGTTATGCGAGTATCCTCCAGGCTCCCTGCGCTCAAACCCCGTTTCGCTCCAAGCGGCAGTAATTGTTAGTTGAGCTCTAAAACCGCGGCTAATTGTCTGGAGCCTTTTCGCTGCGTTTTTGGAAAAACGGGGCCACTTCCAGAGATCTCATTACGGACTACAGAACATGACAGCTCGAATGCATGCTCTGGAAAGCAAACGATCTTCCATCTATAACACATTCGATCATACCAGGAGCAAAACTGCTGAGATCAGACTCGCACACACTTACACATTAACACACACACACACACACACACACGCCTGATGCTTGGCCTGAAAAAGTTTGTTCTTCAAGCAAAGAGTTTAAACGGCCTTGCTTTACTGTTCTGTGACGCATGTGTGAACACGTTCACATGTATACGTGGTTATTAAAAATGATTAAGAAACTTTTCTTTGACTTGACTGGAGAATCTTCTTTTATAAAAGTCAGCACACACTTTACTGCGCTCGATTTGGCTCAATGCAGAGCCACTTGAACAGAAATGTACCCGCATGTATTATAGAAATATGTACCGGACCGCAAATTGCCCCCATAAAACATATTGCTGACATAACGGTTTAAATATTGCTCCTATTTTTCAACCTATTATTGCCACAGTACAGACAATCATGCATTTCACTTCATCGCTCAGTCTAACACGTCTGTATGAAAAGCTAATTCTGTGGTTTATTTAAATTTGGAAACTATTTGGAGTGGGTTTTTGCGCTGATTGGGTGGCTGCAGTGGCACAGTTTGGCCTACAGGGGGTGGGAGACAGAAACGGTGGCACTAACTGTGGGAAAATTGGCGGGAAATGGCAGAAAAAAAGAAAAGAATGCTCGAAATTATGTTCGCAGATGTCTATAAACACACTGACTGAATGTTTTCCACAACCACAAGCGCCATCTGACACCAAGCTCGACTATCATACAACAACCATCAACATCACACCAACACCAACCACCTAAATACCAATATCCATCATCAAAACACCAACGTTTATCATCTAACTGCAATATTTATCAACTTATTTATCATCTAAACACCAACAATCACCACTGGAACCCACATTAATTACTGAAATACTAGCATCATCATTAGAAAAAAAATACCATAATTCATAATTAAATCACTAACACTGTCCAGCTAACAACATTTGCAATTTACACTGACCAACATTTAGCATAAAAACACTAACCTTTAACATAAAAACACGACATTTAACATAAAAACACCAACATTTAACATAAACACCAACCTTCACCATCTAAACACCAACATTTAACATAAAACACCAACCTTCACCATCTAAACACCAACCTTCACCATCAAAACACCAACATTTAACATAAAACACCAACCTTCACCATCTAAACACCAACCTTCACCATCTAAACACCAACATTTAACAAAAAACACCAACCTTCACCATCTAAACACCAACATTTAACAAAAAACACCAACCTTCACCATCTAAACACCAACCTTCACCATCTAAACACCAACATTTAACATAAAACACCAACGTTTAACATAAAACACCAACCTTCACCATCTAAACACCAACATTTAACAAAAAACACCAACCTTCACCATCTAAACACCAACATTTAACAAAAAACACCAACCTTCACCATCTAAACACCAACCTTCACCATCTAAACACCAACATTTAACATAAAACACCAACATTTAACATAAAACACCAACATTTAACATAAACACCAACCTTCACCATCTAAACACCAACATTTAAGATAAAACACCAACCTTCACCATCTAAACACCAACCTTCACCATCAAAACACCAACATTTAACATAAAACACCAACCTTCACCATCTAAACACCAACCTTCACCATCTAAACACCAACCTTCAACATCTAAACACCAACCTTCACCATCTAAACACCAACCTTCAACATCTAAACACCAACATTTAACAAAAAACACCAACCTTCACCATCTAAACACCAACATTTAACATAAAACACCAACCTTCACCATCTAAACACCAACATTTAACAAAAAACACCAACCTTCACCATCTAAACACCAACCTTCACCATCAAAACACCAACATTTAACATAAAACACCAACCTTCACCATCTAAACACCAACCTTCACCATCTAAACACCAACCTTCAACATCTAAACACCAACATTTAACAAAAAACACCAACCTTCACCATCTAAACACCAACATTTAACATAAAACACCAACATTTAACATAAAACACCAACCTTCACCATCTAAACACCAACATTTAACAAAAAACACCAACCTTCACCATCTAAACACCAACATTTAACATCTAAACACCAACCTTCACCATCTAAACACCAACATTCACCATCTAAACACCAACCTTCACCATCTAAACACCAACATTTAACATAAAACACCAACATTTAACATAAAACACCAACCTTCACCATCTAAACACCAACATTTAACATAAAACACCAACATTTAACATAAAACACCAACATTTAACATAAAACACCAACCTTCACCATCTAAACACCAACATTTAACATAAAACACCAACGTTTAACATAAAACACCAACCTTCACCATCTAAACACCAACATTTAACAAAAAACACCAACCTTCACCATCTAAACACCAACCTTCACCATCTACCACCTACACACCCCAACACACCCACACATTCTCCAACAGTTACAGAAGTTAGAGGGTGTAAACGTGTGTAAACAGCAGTCTTTACCCGGATAAAGCACCCCGCAACACAGAAACGCTGGTTCTTCATCAGAAATGATATTAATGGTTAAAATAAAGTGGAAAGAACGTTTCAGTGGGTATTTAGTAAGAATATTGAACTCGGTGTCTCTGAGATCCCAGTGCAGATGCGTGATATAAACACATTCATACACGAGTTCAAGACGTACAAAAGGTGCCGTGTTTAGTGTGCGGCACAAAACAAACACGAGGAACTCGCCCCGTTTTGCCGTTATATCAATCATGACAACAGCGGAACAGTGTTTCTGGCCTCCCGAACGATCCGCTCTTCCCAAAAGTTGCGGTAATTTGTAGATTTGGCTGACGGCGGGTTATTGCCTTTAATTATGATAAAGAGCAGAAACGCTCCATTCAAATCTGTTTCCTCTGAAGGTTTCAGGGGAACAGATGTATTTACGCCTCCCTCTCTCCCTCCCTCTGCGCTTTCTCTCTGCCATTTTTTTTCTTTCCTTTTTTTCCCCCCTACTCTTTACTCTTTCGTTCCAGAGTTTTTGTTCCTTACTGTACACACAACGCTTCTTGATGACACGTTGGATTTGCAGCCCAGCGTTTCGTGGCTCCTGGGGGAAAATGAGAGGAATCATGAGGGGGGTTGCGGGTGGGGGGTGGGGGGGGGGGATGTTTGGAAGGGCTGGGGGAGGGGAGGAGGAGAGGAGAGGGGGGGGGGGGGCGTTGTTTAATGGGAAACATGCCTGTATTCAGCAAACAGCTCAACACATATTGAACACCAAACATCTCTGTGCTCAGGGAGCCCCACCTCGACAAGCCTCGTGCTCTGTTCGGGTAAAAATGACTCATTTTTTAAATGTTTACTGAAAGTGGCACTGTATTAAAAAATGTCTTTTGTCCAGTACAGTTCATACTAGGCAGAGGGTTAAGGATTTATTTTTTTTGAAAGAAAAGAAAAAAAACAACAACGACGATGATCATCATAAAACGTTTCGATTTTATGATCGTCGTAAGCTAAAGAGATTTCCTGGAACATTAAGAACACTTAGATTTATGCGTTTTGTCTTCAATTATGGAAAATCATGTATTATTTGTTCTCATGTCATTATGGGTTTTTTTTCTTCTTTTTGGTGGGGGGGCAATAAAATATCTCGTTTTGTACACAGTGGAAGTATGTGGTAGTTCTGGGCGCTTTCCAGTGGACTCAGGCATGTTTTCGTTTTACAAGGACCGCAATGATGTTAGAGTGACCAAGACGTGGTGTAGGTCTCTAACGAGAACCTCAGTCAACGAGTCAAGTCTATTTCTAACCCCAAGACAGTAAAATATTACCTGTCTGACCTTTAAATTCAACTCTGTAGTTATTTAATGCAAAAAGGTACCGGTCTATTCTGGATCGGCTGAACAAACACAATACAGCTGATGGGGCGCAAGATCGATGGGGTTGTAATTGGTGTGTTAAAGGTGTGTGTGTGTGTGTGTGTGTTGCTAGGCGGCTGTATGTGGAGCTAAAGTTACCTTTAAAACAAACATAAATGTAGATGTAAAAAGAAGCCAGTGCTCTGTATAGTAAATGTTGCATGTTAGGTAAATATACTGAACCTATGAAAAGGCATCAATCAAAAAAAAAACCCCAAAATAAATCCAAATTCTCCAACCCTCACTGTGAATTGTGAACATGACCAGAACATCGACCACGCCACCGGCCTTTAACACAAACCTACAAACACCAGCGTTTACTCATATTCACAGATGTTTAACGTCACACACCGACATTCTACAATCAAACACTGACCTTCAGCATTAAATATGAACTCACGTCAACACCCGCTAATATACTCAAACAGCATCCCACACCAACGTATCCAAGAACACCAACAAACACCAACATAAACACCATCAAAACAAACCAACGCTGTTCAACAAACACCAACAAACACCATTAAAACACATTCAAACACCAACCTTCCCCATCGAATCATCATCCCACACCAACATTCTCCACTAAACACCAACAAACACCAACCTTCGTCATCAACTACCAGCACACATTACAATTCTGTCAAACACACCTGCATTCTTCATCAAACGTCAACTAACACCACAATAAAATACACACACACACCAGAAATCTCAATTAAACACCAACAATCACGTTTACACACCAATACATATCTAAAAAAATCTGTCATACACCCATATCCTTCCTCAAATACCAACAAACACCAACTTTCACCATTAAATACAAACACACACACACACACACACACACACACACACACACACACACACACCTATTAGTTTTTATCAAACACCAACATTCACATACACACACCAACACAATAGCTTTCTGTCAAGCGTATGAACCTGCAGTGTTTAAATCGTGGCGATAGGGGGCAGTGTTGGGAATGTGTGTCTACGCAGCTAAAACAAATCCTGACACAAAGATACAGCAGAAATCGTAATGAGAAGCAGATTATATCGAGGTTTTACCCCACTGGAGCGTACAAATGTGATGTTAATGTTATGAAATTGCATGATTTATCAAAGAGGAATACAAAATTATACTCGGCGGATCCCTTTATTGTCTAAAAGTAAATGATTTAAAATTTAAATAAATACTTTATCTGTTTTAGAAATCCCCGTGTAAAACTCGCTCACAGTTTGCTTCATCTTTTTGTCATCGTTTGTTCTCAAATCGGAGCTGTGTTTATATTTCTCAGACATTTAAACATCACAGTCATGGACATTCACCTAACCAGAAATGCATCAGAATTTAAAAAAAGGATGAGTTAGAAGATGATTAACATTAGAGTGTGTTCTGTGTGTGTGTTCTGTGTGTGTGTGTGTGTGTGTGTGTGTGTGTGTGTGTGTGCGCAATACCCACCCATCTCTGGGTGCTGAGGGCAGCTGTGGAGGATTCTGAGTGTTGATGATGTCATCGCGGTCCAGGCGGGGTGGTCGTGGGGGAAGGTGAGGTGAGGGAGAGAGCAGATCAGCGCTGGAGCCAGAGAACAAGCCTGAAAGACAAACAATGTTAATGCGCAAAATTTACCGAATCAACTTATAAAGAAACACCACACTGACCTGATTATCCCCCCCTCCCCCCTTTCTAGAATGTCCCTACTCCCCCCCCCCCCCACCCACACACACTGCATACACAAAAATATACACATTCCCAAATCAATAAGGTACATCTATCCATCCATCTATCCACCTATCCATCTATCTATCCATTCATCCATGCATCCATCTATCCATCCATCCATCTTTCTATCTATCCATCTTTCTATCTATCCATCCATCCATCTTTCTATCTATCTTTCTATCTATCCATCCATCTATCTTTCTATCCATCTATCCATCCATCCATCCATCTTTCTATCCATCTATCCATCCATCCATCTTTCTATCCATCTATCTATCCATCCATCCATCTTTCTATCTATCTTTCTATCTATCCATCCATCCATCTATCTATCTATCCATCCATCCATCCATCTTTCTATCCATCTATCCATCCATCCATCCATCTATCTATCTATCTATCCATCCATCCATCTTTCTATCTATCTATCTATCTATCTATCCATCCATCCATCCATCTTTCTATCTATCCATCCATCCATCTATCTTTCTATCCATCCATCCATCTATCTATCCATCCATCCATCTTTCTATCTATCTTTCTATCTATCCATCCATCCATCTATCTATCTATCCATCCATCTTTCTATCCATCTATCCATCCATCTATCTATCTATCTATCTATCCATCCATCCATCTTTCTATCTATCTATCCATCCATCCATCCATCTATCTATCTATCTATCTATCTATCTATCTATCCATCCATCCATCTTTCTATCTATCTTTCTATCTATCCATCCATCCATCCATCTTTCTATCCATCTATCCATCCATCCATCTATCTATCCATACAACAAAACAACACATCAGTTAAATTTTTTTGGGGATGGCACATAAATATTACCTCAAATACCACTACACCAACATTCTCCAATAAACACCAACACACACACCAACATTCTCCATTAAACACCAAAATTTTCCATTAAACTCCAACACACCTCATCATTCTCCATTAAACTCCAACACACACCAACATTCTCCATTAAACACCAACACGCGCCAACATTCTCCATTAAACACCAACACACACATCAACATTCTCCATTAAACACCAAAATTCTCCATTAAACTCCAACACACACCAACATTCTCCATTAAACTCCAACACACACCAACATTCTCCATTAAACACCAACACGCGCCAACATTCTCCATTAAACACCAACACACACATCAACATTCTCCATTAAACACCAAAATTCTCCATTAAACTCCAACACACACCAACATATTCCATTAAACTCCAACACACACCAACATTCTCCATTAAACACCAACACACTTCATCATTCTCCATTAAACACCAACACACACCAACATTCTCCATTAAACACCAAAATTCTCCATTAAACTCCAACACACACCAACATTCTCCATTAAACTCCAACACACACCAACATTCTCCATTAAACACCAACACGCGCCAACATTCTCCATTAAACACCAACACACACATCAACATTCTCCATTAAACACCAAAATTCTCCATTAAACTCCAACACACACCAACATATTCCATTAAACTCCAACACACACCAACATTCTCCATTAAACACCAACACACTTCATCATTCTCCATTAAACACCAACACACACCAACATTCTCCATTAAACACCAACACACTTCATCATTCTCCATTAAACACCAACACACACCAACATTCTCCATTAAACACCAACACACTTCATCATTCTCCATTAAACACCAACACACACCATCGTTCTCCATTAAACACCAACACACACCAACGTTCTCCATTAAACACCAACACACACCAACATTCTCCATTAAACACCAACACACACCAACATTCTCCATTAAACACCAACACACACCAAAATTCTCCATTAAACACCAACACACACCATCATTCTCCATTAAACACCAACACACACCAAAATTCTCCATTAAACACCAACACACTTCATCATTCTCCATTAAACACCAACACACACCAACATTCTCCATTAAACACCAACACACACCAACATTCTCCATTAAACACCAACACACACCAAAATTCTCCATTAAACTCCAACACACACCAACATTCTCCATTAAACACCAACACTCACCAACATTCTCCATTAAACTCCAACACACACCAACATTCTCCATTAAACACCAACACACACCATCATTCTCCATTAAACTCCAACACACACCAACATTCTCCATTAAACACCAACACACTTCATCATTCTCCATTAAACACCAACACACACCAACATTCTCCATTAAACACCAACACACACCAACATTCTCCATTAAACACCAACACACACCAACATTCTCCATTAAACACCAACACACACCATCATTCTCCATTAAACTCCAACACACACCAACATTCTCCATTAAACACCAACACACTTCATCATTCTCCATTAAACACCAACACACACCAACATTCTCCATTAAACACCAACACACACCAACATTCTCCATTAAACACCAACACACACCATCATTCTCCATTAAACACCAACACACACCAACATTCTCCATTAAACACCAACACACCTCATCATTCTCCATTAAACACCAACACACACCAACATTCTCCATTAAACACCAACACACACCAACATTCTCCATTAAACACCAACACACACCAACATTCTCCATTAAACACCAACACGCACCAACATTCTCCATTAAACACCAACACGCACCAACATTCTCCATTAAACACCAACACGCACCAACATTCTCCATTAAACACCAACACACACCAACATTCTCCATTAAACACCAACACACACCAACATACTCCATTAAACACCAACACACACCAACATTCTCCATTAAACACCAACACACACCAACATTCTCCATTAAACACCAACACACACCAACATTCTCCATTAAACACCAACACACACCAACGTTCTCCATTAAACTCCAACACACACCAACATTCTCCATTAAACACCAACACACACCAACATTCTCCATTAAACACCAACACACTTCATCATTCTCCATTAAACACCAACACTCACCAACATTCTCCATTAAACTCCAACACACACCAACATTCTCCATTAAACACCAACACACACCAACATTCTCCATTAAACACCAACACACACCATCATTCTCCATTAAACACCAACACACCTCATCATTCTCCCTTAAACGCCTTAAGCCAGTGTTTGAACAATGTCCAATAAAGGAACTAATATGCAAGTGAGATCGGTGGAGAGTTTTCTGGAAACTCCTCAACTATCGCACACGGATATGCGATGCCAATTTTCAATGGATTCTTATTTATTTTTTTAAGTTAGGGCGGGTGTATACACAAAAAACAAAAAGAAAACCGACCACATTGTTCGAATCAAACCCTCTTCTCCCTCTCCTCACGAAACAAAATTTCCTTCAGTGTGCCGTTGTTTTGACAGCACAAATCCAATAAGAGACCTTTTGAAAAAAAAAACAAAAAAAAACCTCTCTGTATTTGCAGTTTGCTTTCATGTTGAATTGGTACGATGGAAAGCGACTCGCCTTTAATGGACTGTTCTGGAAAAAAAAAAGATCTGACCAGTGAAGCCGGCACGCTACCGATGTTTTTAGTCACACGTGTACGACGTTAACGTCAAGGTTAACATCAAGGTGCACTGCTTTGTTTTGTTTTTTTTACACGTCAGGGACGCCATCCAACATGGGATCACGCACTACCATACGAATACGCTGCCAGATCCGCCTTCTGTCCATCTCTTGTGATATTTTAAATCCCGAGACGCCGAAACATTGAAGTTCTTTTTCTGCTGATCTGCTATTACGATTCAACGCTCTGATTATTTTCCCAGAAGCCCCAGGGGCCAGATAAACCTGAGGATGGACAACCACCGTGGCTGTATTCTTCCCCTGTGCTCCACTGCTATTTTTAACATTCCCCTGGACTTTTTAACAGCCGCTCGACACTGACCGTAAGAACGACGTAGCGGTTTCAGTTGTCCTTGGAGATTCACGAATAGCTCACGCAGTCGTGTACAGCTCGTGTCTGGGGTTATACCTGATTTAAACCGTGCAAAATGGCTGCCGTGTTGCTGCGCGTAAAAAAAAAAACCCAACCCGAAGCAAAACGTAATACCTGGTACAAAGCGGCGTAGGAGGAGTTTGTGAAACAACGCGATGGTGCGTCTCATCAGCACATCCTCTTATCGGAATAACAAGAGACCTGCAACGAGGTTTTGTTTTATTTTAAAGAATTCAACACCACCATAGCCTCATTGACTTTTGCTATCTTCACTGTTAGCGTAAATACAGGGGGCAGTGGAGGCGTGACGGTTACGGCTCTGGGTTACTGATCAGAAGGTCGGTGGTTCAAGCCCCAACACTGCCAAGCTACCACTGTTGGGCCCTTGAGCAAGGCCGTTAACCCTCTCTGCTCCAGGGGGCGCTGTATCATGGCCGACCCTGCGCTCTGACCCCAAATTCCTGGCATGCTGGGGTGTGCGAAGAAAAGAATTTCACTGTGCTGTGATCAGTAAAGACTCGTTATTTTGGTGTTTACAATGCGTGTTTCTGTTCTAGCAGACAAAGCTTTTAATGCTCCAGATGTATGAAAGATACACAGGCGAGAATCTGAACAACGGGCTTCGTTTGTCAATTTAAAAATTTTTTTTTAGTTGCATGTAAAAGTCTGCGCGAGAGCCAAACCGAACTCAAAATCTCCACCGGATTTAAACAGTCTCGCGGAGGCCGATAGACGGCAAAGCCCATGGCACTAAACGCCAAATAAGACGTGGAGGTTATTTTAACTCGCATCGCCACCAGTAAAACATATATTATTTACCAGCAAATGGAAAGGCCAAAGATTGGTCATACCACTTATCCGTCATCTAGCGCTGGAGCGAATAAATGTTGCACAGCATTAAAAGAAGATGCCATGGAGACTTCGGCCGAGGAACGCAACACTGACTTTAGCTGATACAGTAACAGAACGTCCGTTACGAGCCTGATGGGAATTCAAGCTACTGGTCAAGGGTGAAGTAAAACTCTTACTGGAACAGTTCCTACCTGAGCTGCTTACACGCTTGATTTATTACCCCGAAATCCTCCATCAAAGCTCTTTAAGTGCTTTCCCCTTTAGCCCCAACATCTGCTACTACAACGGGAAACACTCGGCGAGTAATGGTTGAGATTGCTTCTCCTTTTATGCGGAGCACAGATGAGTGTGTGTGTGTGTGTGTGTGTGTGTGTGTGTGTGTGTGTGAGAGATGTTTCAGAGAGACAGGAGGAAGAGGTCAATTGCTGTAATTATTTATTTACCGTCCTTATTATACGCAGCCATTATAGCGTTTATCATCGCTGCTGCTTTAGTCTTCCGCACGTTTCAGCGTGTTTCCTGCTCTGACACACCCAGGTGATAATGAGCTGATGAGTGGCATCGGGTGACTCAGAGAAGGAAACACACGAGCGTTTACAGTACAGAGGGAATTGATCAGCAGCCGACACACCAAAATTCTCCATTAAACACCAACACGCGTCAACATTCTCCATTAAACACCAACACGCGCCAACGTTTTCCATTAAACACCAACACGCGTCAACGTTCTCCATTAAACACCAACACGCGCCAACGTTCTCCATTAAACACCAACACGCGCCAACGTTCTCCATTAAACACCAACACGCGCCAACGTTCTCCATTAAACACCAACACGCGCCAACGTTCTCCATTAAACACCAACACGCGCCAACGTTCTCCATTAAACACCAACACGCGCCAACGTTCTCCATTAAACACCAACACGCGCCAACGTTCTCCATTAAACAACAACACGCGCCAACGTTCTCCATTAAACACCAACACGCGCCAACGTTCTCCATTAAACACCAACACGCGCCAACGTTCTCCATTAAACACCAACACGCGCCAACGTTCTCCATTAAACACCAACACGCGCCAACGTTCTCCATTAAACACCAACAAGCGTCAACGTTCTCCATTAAACACCAACACGCGCCAACGTTCTCCATTAAACACCAACACGCGCCAACGTTCTCAATTAAACTCCAACACGCGTCAACGTTCTCCATTAAACTCCAACACGCGCCAACGTTCTCCATTAAACACCAACACACGCCAACATTCTCCATTAAACACCAACACACTTCATCATTCTCCATTAAACTCCAACACACACCAACGTTCTCCATTAAACTTCAACACACTTCATCATTCTCCATTAAACTCCAACACACACCAACGTTCTCCATTAAACTCCAACACACACCAACATTCTCCATTAGACACCAACACACACCAACGTTCTCCATTAAACACCAACACACGCCAACGTTCTCCATTAAACACCAACACACGCTAATGTTCTCCATTAGACAATAGCACGCGCCAACGTTCTCCATTAGACACCAACACGCGCCAACGTTCTCCATTAGACACCAACACGCGCCAACGTTCTCCATTAGACACCAACATGCGCCAACGTTCTCCATTAGACACCAACACACACCAACATTCTCCATTAAACACCAACACACACCAACATTCTCCATTAAACACCAACACACACCAACATTCTCCATTAAACACCAACACACACCAACATTCTCCATTAAACACCAACACACACCAACATTCTCCATTAAACACCAACACACACCATCATTCTCCCTTAAACACCAACACACACCAACATTCTCCATTAAACACCAACACACACCAACATTCTCCATTAAACACCAACACACACCAACATTCTCCATTAAACACCAACACGCGCCAACGTTCTCCATTAAACTCCAACACACGTCAACGTTCTCCATTAAACTCCAACACACTTCATCATTCTCCATTAAACACCAACACACACCAACATTCTCCATTAAACACCAACACACTTCATCATTCTCCATTAAACACCAACACACACCAACATTCTCCATTAAACACCAACACACTTCATCATTCTCCATTAAACACCAACACACACCAACATTCTCCATTAAACACCAACACACTTCATCATTCTCCATTAAACACCAACACACACCATCATTCTCCATTAAACACCAACACACACCAACATTCTCCATTAAACACCAACACACTTCATCATTCTCCATTAAACACCAACACACACCAACATTCTCCATTAAACACCAAGCTGAAAATATTTCATAGGTTCTTAAACTAAAGCAGTAAAACTAGCATATCAGGCAGAAACATGTCATCTATGATGGACAGAGTTGCACACACAGCTGCTCTCCAAGGAAGCAATCAAACATTAACTAGTTTAATTCTCTCTCTCTCTCTCTCTCTCTCTCTCTCTCTCTCTCTCTCTCTCTCTCTCTCTCTCTCCTGGCCGATGAACAAAGCTGCGTGGAGCGAGCACAATTGTCCCAAACAGCATTTACATTCAGCATGTTGGCGAGCTCTGACCACAGCGAGAACAAACCAGAGAACAAACAGCAGGATAAAAAGGCTACAGCTGCTCGGGGCGAGAGACATTTGCACACTGATGCTGCAAGATTTCCTCTTTGAACCGAGAGAAAGAACGAAAGAGTCCGAGCCAAGGCTTTTTAAACAGAACTGAAACCAATTGGACGAGTTCGGCTCCGGGCTGCGTTTAAGAAAACGGGGCAGTTGTGCTGTAAATTGCGCAGATGACGCTACGTACAGCTCCGAGCGTTTCTCGCACTTCAGCAAGTCCGTGTGAGAGTCAGTTCCCATCCAGGTTCTTCAGCGCACGAGCGAAACTCTATCAACTCTACAGCACGAGCCACAGCGTCCAATACATAACGTTCAGTGATTATCTATCGTAATGACCAGAAATTGACCTTTGACCTCATGGCGAGTACGACCTCGGGTAACGAGTTCGGGTGAGCGTCATGGACGGAGTGTAGCGCTAAGACTTCCAGGCGTCGCACGTTCTGAAGACCTCGTGGTCTTCGCAACATTAAAAGCCCCCGTTATTCGGACGTAAAGCTCACGAGGCGTTCAGAAAGGAAACGGCTAAACCGCGCCCCCGCATCATCTGCTCAAAAACACAAACAAACCAACAATAAATAATCTGAAGGTTGAGTGTAGAGGATCTCGTTCAAACGGGACACGTCACGTCACACGGTATTCTATTCAGAGACGAGTTACGCACTCAGGGGGCGGAGTCTGAGCAAAACACACTAGCGGTGTTAAGTCCAGCGACACCGTTTGACAGTTCGGTGTAACTGCACCAGGTCACGCCGTAGTAGATCTTTCCTCACGTAACGTTTGGTCTTAAATCTCCAAATCTGAATACGGCCGTAAAGCCATCATCAACGTGAACAGTTCACGTCGGAAAAACCCGAATCAGGTTTGAGACGCGCTACGTAATCGGCGCTAGCGTTTATTAGCGCCTGGGCGAAGCCATGACGCGGTGTCGATCTCGTTATATATGAGCATACGCTTAAAGTATCACAGCTAGCGTCAGGGTCCGAGTCTTAGACTGTTCAAATGTTAAAGACGTATTTTTGTACAAACGATTCCTTCGCGCTTTCGTTACGGCTGCGATATTTTCCCGACTTTGTTAGCAACACCCGCATTTACATAAACGCGCAGGTTTTAATACGTCACCGTTTCTATAGTAACCGGAACTTGCATAGTGCTCTGCTAACAGTACGCAGATTCAAAAAATGTGTGTATTTAAATGACTGAAACGGTGAAGTTTTCTGTAAGGAGATGTTTATTTGACGTTTCCGGAAGGAGTCTCCAGTGTCAGTACTTTGTAACGGCGTGTACACTTAAAAAAATAAATAAATAAAAAAATAAATAAATAAATAAATTGTTGTTTCTCAGTTAACTTGACAAGCTAAGTTGTTGTTTTTTTCCCCAAGAGAGAGGAAAAAGATATGTCTGGTGAGGGAACGACTGTTTACAGCTGCTATAACGTATAAATTGTTTCCCACAACACTGACTTAAACTATAAACGGATAAAAAAAAAAAAATAAATAGAAAAAAGTAATACGCTTTGTTCTTTGATAACACACGTAATTCTGGGCGTGTACCTGTAAATATGTCCTGCCCCAGCGCGGGAGAGCGTCCGTCCTTGCCGTTAACGGGGTGTTGGGACGGGGCGTGGCAATGCTGAGAAGAGGCGGGGCAGTGCTGCGAAGGGGCGGGGCCGTGCAGATGCAGACATTCGCTCAGGTCGTCTGGTTCCAAATGTGGACATGTCCTCAGCTGTCAATCACAGAGAGCCACGAATCATGAGAAAGATGGACATCGAAAATCAACGCAGTGATGGAAGCAGGATACAGTTCACTCTTATATAACATAATATAATATAATATATAACTACAGTACAGCGGGATCTTTGGATATTATCGTTTATAAATAATAACGAGGGGTTATTTCAGGACTTTCTCATTCCAGGCCTCGTTAATACAACCGACCCAATCCTTGTCCCAGTCCATGCGACGTACGTGGCGTCAGATGTTAATGTCCTTTGTGTAAATGTATTTGTTTCCATCCCTCATTTTTCATTCATCTAATAAATATGACTGGATTAAACCGAGAGGGTCTAGTCGAGGGTGTGTCAGAAACGGAGACAGCGCTGGAACTCGGCCTGCGATTACATAAAAGCCACTTCGCTTGTAAGCATCCTCTAGCACTAGCGTGACACGCGGTATTTATCGCTTATTACGCAAATGCAACGGAGGCCCTGAGTGACACGTGGCAATTGTTTCAAGCCTTCGCGTGTTTTTCGCGCACTTGTGAGTGTCCTTTGCAATCTCGCATGGTATAAACTTTTAAAGCTGGATCGGTTCTGACTGAAATCTGGATATGATTGAACGGTGCGTTAAACGAGGTGTAACGTGAGGTGTAACCTCGAGTCGTTATAAATAAAAACGCTGATCGCTGAACGAATATGAGAAATCCGTACAAAAGAAAAAAAAAAAGAAAAAAAAAAAAGAAACCCAAAAGAAAACAACAACAAAAAAAAATAAAGTAAACTAAACCTGAACCGAAATGCGCAGTCAGGCTTCTCTGCTCCGAGCGCACCGCTGCGATTCATCTGTTATCGAAACAGCGGTGTGCGAGCTGACGATCGATGGGCTACGAGGGTTTGTTTGACATCTTCTGCACCACATCTGGCCAGCGGTTTCTGGGGCTCTGCGCAGCCAGGTTTATTAGCAACGGCTCGCGCTCACATGTGTTTCCGCTTTGCGCCGTTTAGCAGGAGAAGGGAACAGCATCATCCGGACGCCACTTAGCCACGTGCAACAATGAGGCCTTTCTGTGCACACTAATGCACTTTAATAAGGAATGTGTGTGTGTGTGTGTGTGTGTGTGTGTGTGTGTGTGTGTGTGTGTGTGTGTGTGTGTGTTAAAAACAGTCATCTATGGTGAGGAAATGATTTCCAAAAACAAGTCTAAATAAAAAGCAACTTTGCCAAGAAAGAGGCAATTAACTGTGAAAAACACCTACTGGAAATTATAAAGCTCTAATGAAGCACTAATGAAGCAAATATAAAGGACTAATAAAGCATTAATGAAGTAGTAATGAAGTAGTAATGAAGCCCTAGTGAAGCTTTAATAATGCACTAATGAAGCTCTAATGAGGAACCAATGAAGCACTAATCAAGCACCAAAAGCACTAACGGGGCTCTACTGATGCAATCACTAAGTACTGATAAAGCACCAATGAAACACTACTGAAGCATTAATGAGGCAAAAAAGTACTAATGAAGCACTAATGAAGCATCAACAAGGTAGTAATGAACTCTAATGAACTCTAATGAAACTCTAATGAACTCTAATGAAGCTCTAATGAAGCATCAACAAGGTAG
>NC_030420.2:33724808-33737308 GCF_001660625.3 Ictalurus punctatus
GGGATTAAACCATTCCTCTGAAAATCTAACACGTGCACTACTTTCATTTATTTAGAACCCTACGTTTACATTTAGTACACGCTGTTGTTGTGTTCCATAGAGAACTTTTAAAGGTTCCCATTAGGATGACTGATGGGGCCTTGTTCCCAAGAGTGTTAGGATAATACTGTGTAACGGCTTGGAAGCCTCATGTATTGGACTAGCGAGAACCAGTAGTCGTTTAGGTCCCTCAGGGTCCAAGTAGAACCCTTTTCTGGAAGCTCCGAACCCCTGCGTGGCACAAACTCCAAATTATTTTCCTTCTTAGCACCGAGAACCTGCACAGGAGTTCAGTATTTAGCTTCGTGGAATAATACTGAAATAATAATGAAAGGGGTCTTTAACGGTTCATTGCTTAATTAAGGGTTCTTCACCTTTTAAAAAGGGTTCTACCCGGAAAGCCTTCTGAAAGGGAAACGCTCTACATAGAACCTTTAAAATGTTCCCCATACGGACGAAGCAAAGAACGTTTAAACGTTCTAAGCGTTTCAGGATCTTCAGAGAACGTTCATGGGTTCCTCCAGAGCAGTGGTCACCAAGCCTCTTCCTTGAGATCTACCTTCCTGCAGGTTTCATCTCCAACCACACTCGAACACGCCTCTTTTAGCCGACCGGGAACTTCTTAAGGCAGTGGTCATATAGGTCTTCAGGAGGGAGATCTCGAGGAACAGGGTTGGTCACCACTGCTCTACACGGATGAACCGAAGAACCCATTAGCGAGCCTTTTTTGTAACGGTATAAAGATAAAAAGCCAACACAGTGGCCTAGAGAGGTCCTTCCTCGCGTCATATGTAAACTCTGGTGAGTTCCCATACAGTTCCCATTACGCTGAGAACATTCTGCAGGTTTCCGTGAGTGCTCCTGAGAGCCTCGGGCTGTAAGGAGCATTAAATCCGTTATTAGGTGTAATTACTTAAAGCCGAAGCGCGAACAGACTTTTAACGAATTTCTCGCGAGTTTCTCCGACTCTGAAATCCGATGCTCTCCGACACGGGGCGTCCTGTAACACGGCCCTCTGATTAGAGCACCGTATAAACGCTAACCGAAAATAATAATAATGATAATAATTATTAACTCTACGTTCCTGCTGCTGAATGACAAACCTGAGGATTCTGTTCATAGAAGACCGGACCCGAGACAAACACGTGACTTTAATCGGTCGAGTTCCAAACGCCCCGGAGCGAGGCGCAGAGCGGAGCGGCGCAAATGGATGAAATTATATCCATATGATTCAGCGAGACAGCTAAGGGGAGACAGGTTTCCTCATGCGCTTCGTCAGGGCGCTAAATTAAAGCCAGCTTGCCCTGAAACATTCCCATTACATAGTTTACACGTATCGTTTCCACGTTCCAGAACGTCAGCGCTTTTAAAAGGCCGGCTTCATCTGCTGCAAATCGCCAGCCTAATTTCACTCAAAGTCACGGAATCTGGCCCTGCCGCCTTTCTCATCGCCCGTCTGGAAACGAGCCGAGAAATTCCCGTGCCGCTTCCTCCTCCCCCCCCCCCGAATTCTTCTTTCACTTCCTCATCTCTCTGCGTTTTTCCAGTGAAATTTCTAAACTTGAGATCAGAACTCGTTTGATACGCGCCGCGATGCGAACAAACCTGTCGTCCAGATGCGAGCGGACCAAAAAATCCCACGTTCAATTTGCCAGAGGAAGGAAATCGAACAGAGATTTATTATTTATTTATTTATCGATTTTTCGCAGGACGAGTCGTCTGTCTCCGAGACCTCGATCTGGAGAGAACAGCAACAGGAAGTGACCTGTGGAGACTTAATCAAGGATCGCGTGCACTCATCAGCTGCAGATACGTGATGGTCACTAACTCTAAACCTCGACACTAACACTAGCGCCGGATTGAAATTGTTCCCAGAGCAGAGAGATGCTCGGAACGCTCGGAACGCTCGGAACGCTCGGACACTGGATGCTATTTCGGATCCAGATGCAGGGCTGATCAGTACCCCGACTCGAACACTGAACAAACCCCACACTTCCTGCTCTGTGCACGTCCTTCCTCCAGAAGAAACCCCTGAAGTTCCGTGTTTTTTCCCCTCAAGTGCACTAAGTACCTCCCAAGTCCTGAAGCTCTACTGCGTCTCTCCTATACGCTACACGCGGTTTAAAAGTCATCACGTCGTCCTGACGCTCTTATAGAAAAGCTTCCTGCGGGAGTAAAACGGAGCCGAGGCACCGGATCCGTTTACTGCCGAGGTTCTGACGCCGATGACAGACGGGACATAAAGTCCATCACTCCGTCGTCCCATCCGAGCGTCGTCTCAACCGTAACGGCTAATTATAGAGAAAGAGAGAGGGAGAGAGAGAGGGAGCGGACACAGCTTTAATTATCTACTCACTTAGGGAACATGAGGAGAGAGAGAGAGAGAGAGAGAGAGAGACAAGGAGAGAGTGATGGAGAAAGAGACAGAAAGAGAGGGAGAGATAGAGAAGTGAGAGAGACAGAAAAACAGAAAGAATCAGAAACAGAGAGAGAAAGAGAAAGGGAGAGAGAAATAGAGAGAGACAGAAAAGATCACTGATCGGAGAGAGAGAGAAGACAGGATGACAGAAGAGAGAGACGAGAAAGAGAGAGAGAGAGAAATAGAGGGAGACAGAAAAGAGAGAGATTGAGAAGGATACAGAGAACAAGAAAGAAAGAGAAGAGAGAGGGAGGGAGAAAGATATAAAAAAATAGAGAATCAGAGAGAGAGAGTGAGAGGGGGAGAGACAGAAAAGAGAGAGAGACACACAAGGAAAGTGAGATGGAGAAAGATACAGAGAGCGCGCGAGCGAGAGAGAGAGAGAAGACATGATGAGAGAAGAGATAGACAGAGAGAGAGAGAGAGAGAGAGAGAGAAATAGAGAAAGACAGAAAGAGAGAGAGACAGAAAAGAGAAGAGAGTGGGAGAAAGAATCGGAGTGAGAGAGAGCCAGAATGAACGAGATACAAGAGAGAGATGGAGAAAGATACAGACAATGAGAAAGAGTGAGAGGAGAGAGAGAGAAAGAAACAGAGTGAGTCAGAAACAGGGAGAGAGAGAAATAGAGAGAGAGATGGAGAAAGATACAGAGAGCGATAAAGAAAGAGAAGAGAGAGGAAGGAAGAATCGGAGAGAGAGACAGATCACTGATGAGAGAGCGTGAAAGAGAGACAACAGCGAGAGATACAAGGAGAGCGAGATGGAGAAAGATACAGAGAGCGAGAGAAATAGAGTGAATCGGAAACAGAGAGAGAGAGAGAGAGAGAGAGAGACAGAACTCCACCGTTTATATTTCAGCCGTTCAACAAATATTAATCTTCAGAAAGTCCTCATTCACAACGCCACACATTTACAGTTCCACTGAAATAATAATCTCCTCTTTCACGTCACCAACAAGTTAAAAAACGTCGGAAATAATCCGACGTTCTGCGGATCTTCTCTCCGTTCTAGATGTTGCGTAATCGTGTTTCAGCGAGCTCACTGCCTCATGTCGCCCCACAGCGCTATTATTATTATTATTATTATTGCACCTAGTGGTCAAAAACAGGAACTGCAACAAGAGCTACCAAATGGAGGCCCACTGGGGCAGGAATCAGGCTGCCCTATCCTCGGGGGAGGAGCAGAGGGGAGGACAGTCAACGACAGGGTTGCCAGATTGGGCCGAGACCGTGTTTAATAGCAAATAATCAGGATTAAATTGAACACATTTTCACAAACAGACGCGAAGTGGATATGCAGACGGAGTGTGTTTGACCTACAGACGAATTGATATGGTTTGATGTAATGTGAAGAAGGATTACGGAGTGCACAACATCATTATCAAGAACACAAGACACAGTAGCACCAGACCTTCCCTCTGTTCAGTTTGCACAATGCTAAAAGCTATACGCTTCTGTTAGCTACATTAGCCTTCATACGCTCAGCTGCTCAGTCTCATTTTTTCCTCGGTGTCGTGTTTCCGATCCTTCTCTGGTCACGGATTTCAATATTCAGCGATATTCATTTATATATTTTTTCGCCAAGCGTCTAATCCAAAACATGATCTTGAACCGGTGCCCAGCAGCGGCTCTGTAACCGTGCTGGGATTCCACCCCACAACCTCCTGATCACAGAAGCGTAACCGTTGACTCGGACACCTCGACGCAGCTAAAACAGAACCGGCTTCAGAAATTCCGCCGCTGGTCCGAGGGGGGAAAGCGAATCGGATAACGAGGTCCTGCTGTGTCATTTAACTCCACAGCCTACGGTCTCGTATTCATGAAGGATCGGAGCTGGAGTTTCTCACTGCGCACTTGTTTGCTTTAGCGGTAACGTGAGCGCGAGGCTGGTGAGAGCAGATCGCCCACGCGTCACTAAAACGCTTTCTCAATGATCCCAAATTCACTTTTCCCATCTGTGTGTTAAACACAGCGTGACCGGATCCCACCCCGGCATCTGCAACTAAATATCTTTACACAGTGACGCCAAAATGACTCAACGCGAGTCTGACTCATCATCGCGGACTCTGATTTATGAATTTAGCATTTAGAGATGAGAACAAACATCGCACATTGACATCACATCATGTGATACATGACATCCTGCCTCCCATGATGCAACAGTACCTCTTATAACCTGTACTGTGTGAGTTATTCGGTGCTGATGTTCTGTGGATTGTTGAAAAAAACCCAAAACAACAACAAACAAGAAAAAGATGTTGACGGCGGTGATGATGTCTGTAACATGACGCCGATGACGACTGACATGGCAGTGATGACTGAATCGGCGGCGATAACGACTGACACGGCGGCGATAACGACTGACACGGCGGCGATAACGACTGACATGGCGGCGATGACAACTGACACAATGGTGATGACGACTGACACGGTGGTAATGACAACTGACACGGCGATAATGACAACTGACACGGCGGCGATAATGACTGACACGGCTGTGATGACGACTGACACGGCGGCGATTACGACTGACACGGCGGTAATGACGACCGACACGGCGGTCATGACGACTGACACGGCGGCGATTACGACTGACACAGCGATAATGACGACCGACATGGCGGTAATGACGACCGACACGGTGGCGATTACGACTGACACGGCGGTAATGACGACTGACGCAGCGATAATGATGACCGACACGGCGGTAATGATAATTGACACGGCAGTAATGACGACTGACACGGCGGCCATGACGACTGACACGGCGGAGATAATGACTGACACGGCTGTAATGACGACTGACACGGCGGCCATGACGACTGACACGGCGGTAATGACGACTGACACGGCGATAATGACGACCGACACGGCGGCGATTACGACCGACACGGCGGTAATGACGACTGACACGGCGGCCATGACGACTGACACGGCGGTAATGACGACCGACACGGCGGCGATTACGACCGACACGGCGGTAATGACGACTGACGCAGCGATAATGATGACCGACACGGCGGTAATGACGACTGACACGGCGGCCATGACGACTGACACGTCGGCGATAATGACTGACACGGCTGTAATGACGACTGACACGGCAGTGATGACGACTAACATGATGGTGATACAGATATATGCATATACATACATACACACCCTCACTGTATCACACACACTGCAGTGTCAGACACTCTCACTGAATCACACTCGCTCACTGTTCCTCACACACACACACACACACACACAGAGTCACACACTTCCCAAGCTACCGAAGTCGGAACACAACGGACGTCTTTGTTGTGTTTGTTTAACAGCAGTTGGCAGAATGAGTTCTCTGGACAGCGTGTTCACCCGTGACGGTGTGTGCTTGCGTGCTGAATGTTTGTGGAAAGGCTGGTGCAGGCGGTGACTTTATTTACCAAAGAAGCAACTCGGATGGACGCCATCCATCCGTAAACAGTAACAACTCCGCCCCCACCGGGACAAGAAGAAGCAGACTCGGCTCCGCCTCTTTCGACTACGTTTCCACAATTTAAGGAGATGTTTATTAATTATTACATCAGTTTGCCAGCAGAGGGCTGTACAAGTCACAGACTGCGCCTTTAACAGAAGTATTTTTACAGAGATGGTGTCATTATTATTATTATTATTATTATTATTATTATTATTATTATGGAGTAAATCCATCTGCCAAAGCCATGAATGTAAACACAGATCAGCCGATAAGCATCATAAGGTTGTTGAGTTTTACACACTTCATAAACACCTTCGTAGATCCTCATCACAGCCTGTGTGTGTTCTCAAAATCTGGATTCGATGCAGCGTGACACTGCAGCCAGAGTAAAACGGAGAGGGGGGAAATAAAGGAGTGGGGGTAACAACACTGGGAATTCCGCATCCCTGTGAGTGATGAATCTGAGCGAGATATCTAAAACCACAGAACCACACACAGAGAGAGAGAGAGAGAGAGAGAGAGAGAGAGAGAGAGAGAGAGAGAGAGGGAGAGAGAGAGGGAGAGAGGGAGAGAGGGAGTTCAAACATACACGTGAGGCGTGTCTGGAAAGAAGCAGGGGATTGGAAGTTGCAATTCTCTCTCTCACACACACACACAGCTGCCGCACATCTGCACTGTACACCCTGTAGTGTATCCTCTGACACTGGAGACTCCTTCCGTAAATGTTAAATGCTTGTGTGGAGCGTCCGCCGTACCAGCCCCTGTGAATGAGCGGTTGCTATAGAAACGGTAACGTACTAGAACGAGCGCGTTAATGTAAACCCGTGGCGCCGTCAGAGCTGCTGTTATAGGAACCTTCTGACCAATCAGAATCAAGAATTCGGTGATTTGAGCACAGTGTTATAGTTACACACGTGGTGTATCTAGCTGACCTAAAAGGAACCGTCTAAACTAAAAAGTTCTAAGATTTCTCCGGAAAACGTCAAACAGCAACGCTGACATGTCCGCTAGCTGTTATTAGCAGTGTAGATAGTGTAGCCCTCTACGCTGCTCTGTTGAAGTCCACGATTAGCTCAGCGGAACGAGACGTGTCCGTTTGTCCCTGTGGTGTGAGACGGGGGTAAATGAGGGTCATTAGCGAGCTCTCTCAGCGCACGCAGCTCTCCGTGTCTCTGCTGGGATTCCGGATTTGAAACCTTTTGAAACGCCGAGGCCCAGATCGCTCTCCTCGACCGTATTAGTAAACCGATACGGCTCGCTTTTTTTTTTTTCCCCCTCCGAGGTTAAAGCGATTAAAGCTTGGATTCGGGACAGTTATGATACAACCTGAGAGCATCGTAGCCTCTCGGCCTCCGACGCGACTCTCGCGGACTAGCAACAGACGCCGGGGAAATCAGCGACTCTAACGGCGCATTCCACGGTTAATCTGATTAGCATTAGCTAAATCAAAATATGCCCGGACCAGAGAGGTGTTGAAGACCGGTGAAGTGGATTAATTTAATAATGATGATAATAATAATAATAATAATAATAATAATAATGCTAGGCTACGATAAAAGCGGAGGAGTAGGGAGATGTTAGCGCTGAAGAAAGAGTAGTGAGATAAGAAAAAAGCGAGCAGAGCGGAGAAGAGGAACGAGAGACTGGATCGCATTAGCGTACTGATTGACTGGAAACGTTTTACGACTGGACAGAATCCTGGCCCGGCGTCTTTCGACAAGGAAAAACAAGCACGAGGCATTTCGCGAGGATTTCGACACGGAGCCAAGACGTCAGTCCCCCGAGGAGCCGCGCTAACACGCCCCTCACATGTGGCCCGCGTTACACGTCTTATAACGAACGGAACATCTGGTCACACGTGACAAGTGCACGAAAGCTGGAGAAAATGACGACGACGACGACGACAACGACGACAACAAAAAGGTATTAATGAAACGCATTTCATTTCATTCGTTTACAAATGATGAAACGCTTTCGACGATTCCGCTGACCGAAAACCGAAAATGAATCGGTTGTTCATTTTAAAACAACAGGAAAGGGCGTATAACGAGTCCCAGAAGTACGAGAAAACTCAGCACACGACGCACACGCTAGCTGTTATTAGCTCGGCCAATATAACAGGGAGTAATAAGCGGTAAACGCGTGCTAATTCCGACTAGCCGGGTAGTAAATATCAGCAAATGATTAGCGGCGATCGCGCACGCGGACAATCGCGCTAAGCGATGTGAGCTGTGTGAATATGACAGGAATCAATACGCCATAACGGGGTAGGAAGCGCACGTGCTAGCTGCTGTTAGCTGGATAAGTGCGGGAGGAGGTAATAAGCAGTGACATGGCATAAAACACTCACGCTAGTGAATGCTAGCTTGGTAAATATTGCAGTCGTGGCTGGACAGATATAACAGGAAGTAAAAATAAACAGAAACGGGGGGAACATGAGCTGCGCACGCTGTCTGCTGTTGGCTAGGTACGTAGTCCGGGTGTGTAAGTAAACATGACAGAAATGACATCATAGTGATGTTGAATTTTGGATTCTGATTGGTCAGAAGGTGTTGATTATTTTACTAACACACACACACACACACACACACTGTGTTATTTCATACGGAGAAGCAGCAATGCCAGAATAAACATAATCTACAGCGGCGTACGATGTACGTGGTGAGAAACAGGTAGCCGGCGCTAAGGGAAACGCGGCGGGCGCTGAGTGGAGCAGACAGGCCCGGGATGTCAGCGGCTCGTTCTGGTATAAACCCATTAATATCCCCGTCACGGCGCGGCCCAGACGGATCGGGTTCCCGCCTGCGTTCACGGGGAAAAGTCGCCTCATGCGCAGTCCGCTTGTTTAATTAGCTAATGGCGCTAGACGTTTCATCTTGCGCCGGTTGTGTTGATTGCTCACAGAAAAGCCTCTGTGCGGCTGTGAAAGCGAGCGAGCTGGCAGCGCGAGAGAGGGGCTGTGGGGCTGTGTGTTTCAGCGGCCAAAATTCACTCTCATAAATCTCTCGCACTAAAAAATAAAAAATAAAAAATTCATAAAAAACGAAAAGAGGAAATTCCATGATGTACGCGCGATGCGGCAGATTCCATCATCCGACTTTCCTTCGGCTGAAGGGCCGAGTGTTTCCACCGGTGACAGAGTGAGAGAGAAATAAAGTGAGAGAGTGAAAGAGTAACAAAGTGACAGAGTGAAAGAGTGAGAGAAATAAAGTGAAAGAGAGAGTAATAAAGTGACAGAGTGAAAGAGTGAGAGAAATAAAGTGAAAGAGTGAAAGAGTAATAAAGTGAAAGAGTGAAAGAGTAATAAAGTGAAAGAGTGAGAGAGTAATAAAGTGAAAGAGTGAAAGAATGAGAGAGTAATAAAGTGAAAGACTGAAAGAGTAATAAAGTGAAAGAGTTAAAGAGTGAGAGAGTAATAGAGTGAAAGAGTGAAAGAGTGAGAGAGTAATAGAGTGAGAGAGTAATAGAGTGATAGAGTGAAAGAGTGAGAGAGTAATAGAGTGAAAGACTGAAAGAGTAATAAAGTGAAAGAGTTAAAGAGTGAGAGAGTAATAGAGTGAAAGAGTGAAAGAGTGAGAGAGTAATAGAGTGAGAGAGTGAGAGAGTAATAGAGTGAAAGAGTGAAAGAGTGAGAGAGTAATAGAGTGAGAGAGTAATAGAGTGAGAGAGTGAGAGTAATAGAGTGAAAGAGTGAGAGAGTAATAGAGTGAGAGAGTAATAGAGTGAAAGAGTGAGAGAGTAATAGAGTGAAAGAGTGAAAGAGTGAGAGAGTAATAGAGTGAAAGAGTGAGAGAGTAATAGAGTGAGAGAGTAATATAGTGAAAGAGTGAAAGAGTGAGAGAGTAATATAGTGAAAGAGTGAAAGAGTGAGAGAGTAATAGAGTGAAAGAGTGAAAGAGTGAGAGAGTAATAGAGTGAAAGAGTGAAAGAGTGAACGAGTGAGAGAGTAATAGAGTGAAAGAGTGAAAGAGTGAGAGAGTAATAGAGTGAGAGAGTAATAGAGTGAAAGAGTGAGAGAGTAATAGAGTGAGAGAGTAATAGAGTGAAAGAGTGAAAGAGTGAGAGAGTAATAGAGTGAAAGAGTGAAAGAGTGAGAGAGTAATAGAGTGAAAGAGTGAAAGAGTGAGAGAGTAATAGAGTGAAAGAGTGAAAGAGTGAGAGAGTAATAGAGTGAGAGAGTAATAGAGTGAAAGAGTGAGAGAGTAATAGAGTGAGAGAGTGAGAGAGTAATAGAGTGAAAGAGTGAAAGAGTGAGAGAGTAATAGAGTGAAAGAGTGAAAGAGTGAGAGAGTAATAGAGTGAGAGAGTAATAGAGTGAAAGAGTGAGAGAGTAATAGAGTGAGAGAGTGAGAGAGTAATAGAGTGAAAGAGTGAGAGAGTAATAGAGTGAAAGAGTGAAAGAGTGAGAGAGTAATAGAGTGAGAGAGTAATAGAGTGAGAGAGTGAGAGAGTAATAGAGTGAGAGAGTAATAGAGTGAGAGAGTGAGAGAGTAATAGAGTGAGAGAGTAATAGAGTGAGAGAGTGAGAGAGTAATAGAGTGAGAGAGTGAGAGAGTGAGAGAGTAATAGAGTGAGAGAGTGAAAGAGTGAGAGAGTAATAGAGTGAGAGAGTAATAGAGTGAGAGAGTGAGAGAGTGAGAGAGTAATAGAGTGAAAGAGTGAAAGAGTGAGAGAGTAATAGAGTGAGAGAGTAATAGAGTGAAAGAGTGAGAGAGTAATAGAGTGAGAGAGTGAGAGAGTGAGAGAGTAATAGAGTGAGAGAGTAATAGAGTGAGAGAGTAATAGAGTGAGAGAGTGAGAGAGTGAGAGAGTAATAAAGACTGTTTGAAAACAGTCAGTAAACGAGTGTGAGCTCGGCCCCTCTTCCTCGGCTGCCTCTGCATTTCTCAGCGTAATGAAAACGTGAAGCCCGTCTGAGGAAGTAACGTTTAGGAACACGTGTCACAAACGTGCGTGATTTACGGCGGGCCGCGAGCGATTCCGTAGCGAACTCGAACTCGGGCTGACGAATGACGCGACCCGAGCGATCCCATCTTCTTCCCAGAAGCGATTTTCTCCCCTCCGTCTGCCTGCCAGAGCGCTCGGTTCTCGCCGTCGCCACGCTGAGTCACGCTGCCTCGCCGTGACTCGGGAGTACGAGGCGGCGTTCTGGTGTGGGAAAAGCAGGAACGATGATGAGGCAGGAAGAGAAAATGAAATAAAGCAGATTTATAAAGAATTACTAATGTGCCGCTTCCACGTCCAGGAATTACGACACGTTGGCTTAATTTAATAATAAGGCCGCCATATTGCGTTACTCCCAAGCGTCGCTGCTCGGGTTTGTGGATATTTACACAACTTTACAGCTTTTTTTTGTGTGCGTGTGTTTTGTTTTTTTTTCAAACGGCACTCGCTTCACTTCGAGCCTTACTTCTTCTTTTTTTTTCTTTAATAACGTCTTCATCGTTAGTGTTTGGCTGAATGACTGTTTCCCCAAACAGATGGGATTTCTTTCCCTCGTTCCCATAAAAACGACCACTCGTTAGCGGGTGTCACATGACGCCACCTCGTTAATGATGTCATGACCAGGTGGCTTAAACGGGCACGGAAAAAAAAACAACAACAGTGACTAACACACGAAAAGAAAAAAAAACAAACCAGGGGACTCGATTTCCGCGAATCCCTCAGAAAGTCCGAATAAAGTAAAAGAGAAAAACAGCTTTCGGGAAGATCACAACCTCGTAACACACCGAGTGAACACACACACACACACACACACACACACACACACACACACACACACACACACACACTTCCGAACAGGACCATCGGGGTAAATTCTTCGAATTTTGTCTACTGGGAAACGTGTAAATATCTTATTTAGCGTCTGAAGGGCGGTACTAAATGAAAACAATAAGAACAAAATAATAACAGCTTACACCGATCGTCCTGCTCAAAAGTTTACCCCCCCCCCCCCCCCGGCTCTTAATGTATCGTGTCGCCTTGTTGAGCGTCAGTGAATGTAACAGGCGTGCACGAGTCCCTCGTGTGAAAAGACGGATCTCGACGTCACAGAGCCGCTGATGGAGAGGAGTCGGATATGCAGAAGATGCCGGAAAAGTAAAGAACGTGCGGGACCTGGAGGATTTTTCTGAAGAACAGTGGGCGGTTTAACTGCTCGGGACGAACACGGGACTCGTGAAGAACTCTCACAGAACATAAACACGTCACGTCGTGGATCATCCGGGTAACGACACGCGGGGTTAAGAACCGAGGGGGTGTAAACTTTTGAACGGGGTCATTTTTATAAATGTAGCTATTATGTTGCCTTGTGGACTTTGTGTAAACGTCTGTCATGTGAAATAGCTTCTTCAGGACAGAACTAAATAAACACCAACACGGGATGTTTAATATTAAGATTTAGCAGATTCGGCATGGGTGTGCAAACTTATGGGCACCACTGTATATAACACTTCACATTATGATTCTCACTGGGTGAATTATTATTATCGTTATTATTATTATTATTATTATTTTTATTATCATTATTATTATTATTATTATTATTAATAAATAAATATAAAATGTGACATAAAAATCTAAT
>NC_030420.2:33747308-33762308 GCF_001660625.3 Ictalurus punctatus
GGAATACAGAGAGAGAAGAGAGAGAAGAGAGAGGGAATAGAGAGAGAGAAGAGAGAGAGGGAATAAAGAGAGAGAGAATAGAGAGAGGGAATAGAGAGAGAGAAGAGAGAGAGGGAATACAGAGAGAGAAGAGAGAGAAGAGAGAGAGGGAATAGAGAGAGGGAATAAAGAGAGAATAGAGAGAGGGAATAGAGAGAGAGAAGAGAGAGAGGGAATAAAGAGAGACAGAAGAGAGAGAGAGAAGAGAGAGAGAGAATAGAGAGAGGGAATAGAGAGAGGGAATAGAGAGAGGGAATAGAGAGAGAGAGAGAAGAGAGAGAGAGAAGAGAGAGAGGGAATAGAGAGAGAGAAGAGAGGGAATAGAGAGAGAGAAGAGAGAGAGGGAATAGAGAGAGAGAAGACAGAGAGAGAAGAGAGAGGGAATAGAGAGAGAGAATAGAGAGAGAGAAGAGAGAGGGAATAGAGAGAGGGAAGAGAGAGAGAGAAGAGAGAGAGGGAATAGAGAGAGAGAAGAGAGAGAGGGAATAGAGAGAGAGAAGAGAGAGAATAGAGAGAGGGAATAAAGGGAGAGAAGAGAGAGAGGGAATAAAGAGAGGGAATAGAGAGAGGGATGGTGAGGGAAGTGTTTATAGCTGCTGTAACGTAAGTGAGAGCAGGGACGAACTTCTTTCAGAAACATTAAATGTAGGTATAAAGGGATAAAAAGCGTGCGGTGTGGATCTTTGGTGAATGACGGCGTGTAGTCCGTGGCGCATCGCTGTGGTGCGAGAGGAATAAAACACCGCGGGACGCCGCGTTAGAGGAAACAGAAACTCCGCTTCATCACATCACTGCGTTTATTCCTTCAGTATACACGACTGTGTAAGAGTTACTCTCCAGTAATAAATCACCAGCTCTCTGCTCACTGCACACACCTGTCACTGTGACTGTGTGTGTGTGTGTGTGTGTGTGTGTGTGTTTGGTGTACTCCACTCACCATGCACTTGTTGGGTTTCTCTCCGGAGTGCACTCTCATGTGTATGAGCAGTTTGTAGCGGGCGTTGAAGGGTTTGTAGCGGCGGATGCATCCGGCCCAGAAGCAGGTGAAGTCTTCGCCCTTCCTCTGGTCGATGTGCACTTTCTCGATGTGCCTCACCAGCTCCTCCTGCTGCTCGTACGCCGCGCTGCAGTCGATCCACCGGCACGTCTGCTTGTCCACAAACACAACGCCGCCGTCTTCCCCTCGTCCTCGCGCCGCACCTAACGGCTCCTGCTGGTTCGGGAGGTGGAGCTGGGCACCGTTCCCGGAGCCGTACTGGTGCAGGTGGTACGGAGGGGGCATGGGGGTCCGAGGCAAGCAGGAGAGCTGTTGCTGCTGCTGCTGGTGGTACTGGTGCTGAAACAGATCGTCCTCGGAGGGAGAAAAGTCATCCAGAGGCTCCTGTTTCAGAAACGTCCGCTGCGGCTGCAGGAGCAGGTTCAGGTTCTCAGGCGCCGGCGTCTGCATGGACGCGGGATCCTCGCAAAGCGACGACGCCGCCGACGACGTGGAAGAGGACGAAGACGAAGACAGGAGGCAGGTGGGAGGAGACGGGTTCAGGTGCTCAACGACACCGTTGGCGCACGATGACATCCGGGCGGCGGTGTCGATCCTGCCGGACAGGCAGTGTCGCTTCAAAGCGCCCGAGTTCAGCGGTAGCGCCGAGTGACGAGACACGCCAGACGAAGGGGAGGAGCCGTGTTCATTGTTAAACGCGTACGGCGCGGACGGCGCTGATAGGGCCGAGGACACCACGGCGTCCGCCTCCGGCGAGAACTCGGACGAATCCGATGACGGCTTGAAAGCGAGCGATTCCTCCTGCTTGACGGCGTAGCCTAGATCTTGCTGAAAGGATGAAGACCTGCAACACAGACACACACACACACACACACACACACACACACACACACACACACATAGGAATATGAGCAGCGAGAGCCGACAGGACAATCGAGTCGAGGCCTCGATGCTGATGGATAAAAAAAGCTTAAAGCTCGCCTGTTCATCCTGCGTTCGTCCAAACGCTGCGTGCTAACAACTCAAACGTTCACTCGCGGGCGTTTTTACAGTCTTTCTGATTCGCCGCACTTCAGAGGGCAGATTCCTCTGAGGACTTGGAGGGAATTCATAATTGTGGGTCTGCGGACTGCCTCTGAGGCTCTTCATGAATAAATAATATGGGAAATTTGGTCCTGGTCGTGGTTATGAAAGGGTATTTAAGACTAAGACAGGACTGTGTGTGTGTGTGTGTGTGTGTGTTTGACATGCTTTTGATGACGGTTCATGTTGGTCGGAGAGGAGTCAGAGGATAAGGGGCAGGATAAATGGTGACAATAGCAGCCATTCTAGCGGGAATCTTTGGCCAGCTGAATGGCGCGAGCTCATGTTTCCTGGTGCGTCGCTCTGATCTTCCACATAATCATTCCTGTCATTTGGATCATTATGGATTTTGTGCAAAGCCCCTGAGTGACGTGAGAAGCCCCCTCCTCTTTATCTCTCTCTGTCTTCCTTTCGTTTCTCAGCCCTCTCGCGCTCTTTCTCTCGCTCGCTCTCTCACTCTCTTTTCTCCTCCTACCTGAACTCGTCTCCCAAATAAACATTTTTGGAAAAAAAATTCCATGTCCAGCATCAGAGTTCCTGTACAGCTGATAACTAACGACTAAATTCGTACAAATCGATTCAACTGATTCATCTTCATTCTACTAAAGTCAGTACAAATTGATTCAACCGATTCAGCCGATTCATCATCATTCTAATGAATGTCGGCACAAATTGATTCAACTGATTCACCTTATCCATCGTCATTCTAAAAAAGTCAGTACAAATCGATTCAATTGATTCACCTGATTCATCATTATAATTAACGTCGGAACAAACCGACTCAACTGATTCATCATCATTCTACTGAATTCAGCACGAACCGATTCAACCGATTCACCTGATTCATCATTCTAGTTAATGTCAGCACAAACTGATTCATGATCGGATTCATGTAACTAGTTTTTCCCCAATAACGTGTAAATGTACATATGAAAATATATATTATATAAAATATTCACATAAAAATACATTTACCCATATTAATAAAATAAACATCAAATTCCATATGAAGAAACTTAAAGGTTTAAAGCTAAACTTAAACGTCTAATAATTCATGAAATATTGTATTAAAGACATTATTAACATAAAACATCATTGATACAATGTCAAACATTTAAATATTATTATTTATTTATATATTATATTAGCCAGAATGTGTTATTATGGATTTTTTTAACATACAAAAAGCCGGAAAATCCAACCTTCTAGGAAAAGTGCGGTGAAACGCGACTCGGTAACCCGAGAGCCGAGGACATGACATCATCCCACGACCATGGCACCACACAGAACGAGGCACTTTCTTTTTTTAAATTTGTATTTATTTATTTATTTATGAACAGACGACTCTTTCGGACAAGGAACCACACGAGTACCTCTATTTAAGGGTTTCTCATGAGGGAGAGACGAAGTACTATGGCTTTATGTGAAGATGATGAAGACGATGAAGATGATTTTACCTGGAGTCCGGTTCACAGTGTGTTCTCTGGTTGTACTGAGAACCAGAAAGACCAGGAAGGTTCAGTCCACAGCGCAGTAAAGCGCACTCCTCCGCTGATAACTCGCTCCCTCCGTCCTTCTCGGGGCAGAATGAGACACGACCGACGTGTGCTGTAAGACATCGGAGTTACAAATGAGAAAAGTACAGTACTGAAGTAAACGCATCAAAATCTTATTCTATTAAAAGCAGCACTGCAAACAGTGATACTTTAACAAGTGGACAGATCCAGAACACAGGCAGATTGTCTAATATGAGACGCATTACAAATCAAACATTACATTATTTAGCCGGGTTTTAGATTCTTTTACACATTTCAAGGATGGCTGATCATGGGTTGGTTGATTAGTTGTTTGATTGACTGATTGGTTGATTGACTGATTGACTGTTTGATTGGTTGGTTAGTTGTTTGATTGATTGACTGATTGGTTGTTTGGTTGGTTGATTAGTTGTTTGATTGATTGGTTGGTTGGTTAACTGATTGATTGGTTGATTGGTTGGTTAGTAGTTTGATTGATTGATTGTTTGATTGACTGATTGGTTGATTGACTGATTGACTGTTTGATTGGTTGGTTAGTTGTTTGATTGACTGATTGGTTGATTGACTGATTGGTTGTTTGGTTGGTTGATTAGTTGTTTGATTGATTGGTTGATTGATTGGTTGGTTAGTTGTTTGATTGATTGATTGATTGACTGATTGGTTGATTGACTTTTTGATTGGTTGGTTGACTGATTGACTGTTTGATTGGTTGGTTGGTTGATTGACTGTTTGATTGGTTGGTTGGTTGATTGACTGTTTGATTGGTTGATTGACTGATTGGTTGATTGACTGACAGACGTTTCATCAGCAGAGAAAGGAAAAAGTCATTGTTGAGAAACTCAAACTGAGACAAATGTTGTGTGTGAGTGCTGAGTCAGCAAATGAAGTGAGAGCGGAGAGACGCCAAAACGCCTTCCAACACACACACACACACGCACACACACACGCACACACACCCATACGCACAGAAAGTTATGAAAAATAGTTTTCCAAGAATTCACATTTCTTTGAATACATTTCAAATATTCCTGAGGGGTGTCAGTAATTTTGGCACATATGCTATTGTTAATAAAAAAAAAGAGAAGAAGCTGTAATGAGAATGATTTGTTTTTGTTAGAACGATGAAAACAGTTTTCTCCTGTTGTTTACAAAATCTAAACTGTTGAATGTTTATTTTATAATGATCATTTTGGTTCTATTTTATGAAGGGTGCCAATAACCACTGAGTGCATTGTATATAGAAGCACACACACACACACAAATATATATAAATGTGTGTGTGTATATATATATATATATATATATATATATATATATATATATATATATATACACACACACACACACAAATATATATAAATGTGTGTGTGTGTATATATATATATATATATATATATATATATATATATATATACACACACACACACACACACATTCCTACACACACAAAAAGAAAGGAGTAGCATGTGATATTAATGGTGAAGGAGGATCTATTACTCTTTGGTGTCACATGACTGGTGGCAGCCAGTGGCACAGGACACATGGAAGAGTATAGCTGTGATATCTCCCAAAAGGGGTGTTACTAAGTACTGACTACTGTAGCAGGGTGTCTAAACTTTTACACAAAGTAGTCATTTTTTTCCTCTCTATTTAAGTTCATCAAACAGAAAGTAACTGTGCGCTAACATCTGCACACACAAAAATATATTTGTTCACTGCAGAGGTTGTGTTTGACTTCCTTTCACGTCAGACGTGTGAGAGCAGGCTCGTTTACGTGTCGAGAACGATCCGGACGAAAGACGGTTCATTTTACAGCGACGTTCTCAGTTCTAGTTCTGTAACGCCACATTATACCGTCGTTCTGGAAATCTTCTCATACGTTGAACTGCGAAGAAACAAATGAATAAATGACCTGCTTCTTCGGTCCGTATTTTCTATCCCGGACTGAGAGTTCAGGTTTAAAGGTGGTGGTTGAGATGCTACTCAAGAAAACAAGTAGAGCTCAGAAAATCCACTTAAGCAGCTGCGTAACCCGACTCTGAATACCAGGAACTTTCCTCATGGACATATATTATATATATATATATATATATATATATATATCGTCTCTAACATCACTTTACCTCGACAGGATTTACAGAACCTGACCTGTTTGCACTAGCATGAGATAAGGTATTAAATGGGCAGTGGTGGCTCAGTGGTTGAAGGTTCTGGGCTGCTGATCAGAAGGTCAGGGGTTCAAGCCGCCCTGTTATACCCTTAAGTACGGCACGTAACCCTTCCTGCTCCAGTACCACAGCTGATCGTGTGCCATGACCGCAGCTTCCTAACACGCTGGGATATGCTGAGAAAATTATTTCACTCTACTGTAATGTATACGTGATGAATAAAGGCTTCTTCTTCTTAAATGGAGACTATAAAGAGCGTCTCTGAATAACGCCACCTGCTGACTGCTACACGCTATAAATCTAAATCCAAAGTCCCGTATTTCAAAAACGGCGTAAATCCATCCATTCACGTCACCGAAATGAAGTGGCCCTTTATTATCGTTTAAACAAACACTTCCAAAATGCTAAACAGCGGCGTCAGTGTGACGGAGTACCCTGAGAGAATCCTGAGAGAACCCTGAGAGAACCCTGAGAGAACCCTGAGAGAATCCTGAGAGTACCCTGAGAGAACCCTGAGAGAATCCTGAGAGAACCCTGAGAGAACCCTGAGAGTACCCTGAGAGAACCCTGAGAGTACCCTGAGAGAACCCTGAGAGAACCCTGAGAGAACCCTGTGAGTACCCTGTGAGAACCCTGAGAGAACCCTGAGAGTACCCTGAGAGAACCCTGTGAGTACCCTGAGAGAACCCTGAGAGTACCCTGAGAGAACCCTGAGAGAACCCTGTGAGTACCCTGTGAGAACCCTGAGAGAATCCTGAGAGAACCCTGAGAGAATCCTGAGAGAACCCTGAGAGAATCCTGAGAGAATCCTGAGAGAACCCTGAGAGAATCCTGAGAGAACCCTGAGAGAATCCTGAGAGAACCCTGAGAGAACCCTGAGAGAACCCTGAGAGAACCCTGTGAGAATCCTGTGAGAACCCTGAGAGAATCCTGAGAGAATCCTGAGAGAACCCTGAGAGAACCCTGAGAGAACCCTGAGAGAATCCTGAGAGAACCCTGAGAGAATCCTGAGAGAACCCTGAGAGAATCCTGTGAGAACCCTGAGAGAATCCTGAGAGAATCCTGAGAGAATCCTGAGAGAACCCTGAGAGAACCCTGAGAGAATCCTGAGAGAACCCTGAGAGAATCCTGAGAGAACCCTGAGAGAATCCTGAGAGAATCCTGTGAGAACCCTGTGAGAATCCTGTGAGAATCCTGAGAGAACCCTGAGAGAACCCTGAGAGAACCATGAGAGAACCCTGAGAGAATCCTGAGAGAACCCTGAGAGAATCCTGAGAGAATCCTGAGAGAACCCTGTGAGTACCCTGAGAGAATCCTGAGAGAACCCTGAGAGTACCCTGAGAGAATCCTGAGAGAACCCTGTGAGAATCCTGAGAGAATCCTGAGAGTACCCTGAGAGAACCATGAGAGAATCCTGAGAGAATCCTGAGAGAACCCTGAGAGAATCCTGAGAGAATCCTGAGAGAACCCTGTGAGTACCCTGAGAGAATCCTGAGAGAACCCTGAGAGTACCCTGAGAGAATCCTGAGAGAACCCTGTGAGTACCCTGAGAGAATCCTGAGAGAATCATGAGAGAACCCTGAGAGAACCCTGAGAGAATCCTGAGAGTACCCTGAGAGAACCCTGAGAGAACCCTGAGAGAATCCTGAGAGAACCCTGAGAGAACCCTGAGAGAATCATGAGAGAACCCTGAGAGAACCCTGAGAGAATCCTGAGAGAACCCTGAGAGAACCCTGTGAGTACCCTGAGAGAATCCTGAGAGTACCCTGAGAGAACCCTGTGAGTACCCTGAGAGAACCCTGAGAGTACCCTGAGAGAACCCTGTGAGTACCCTGTGAGTACCCTGAGAGAACCCTGAGAGAACCCTGTGAGTACCCTGAGAGAACCCTGAGAGAACCCTGTGAGTACCCTGAGAGAACCCTGTGAGTACCCTGAGAGAACCCTGGTTCCTCGCCTCATTTCTCATCGAGATTGATCGAACCGCTCACTACAAAAGGTCACGTTCTCTGGATCTGCCGATGCTCACGTCTACAGAAAAAACCCAAACTTTAAAAAAAATACAGAAATAAAATAAAACTCCAGAAACGAAAAGCTACACTCAAGTGCAAAAGTTTGCACACCCTTACTTTGGAGATTATGAAACCAGCATGACGTGAGCTTGTCTCGAGAAGGTCCGTCATTACCGCTCGTGCCACAACGTTTACAAAGCACATGTTAAGATGCTCAGAAACAAAGCAGTTAACACATTGGACTTCTGACCAGAAGGTCATGACTTCAAATCCCAGCACCATCAAGCGGCCACTGCTTGCGTCTCGCGTCTTTACGGTACGTCACAAACGTTTGAGCTCGGCGAGAAAGACGGACTGAGGCTGTAATACTCATGCTGCGTGTCGTACCGAGGCTTCAGTAGAAACGGATAAACATGGATTCGTAGATCGAGCGCGAAGATTAATCACGTCGTTAACCTCGCGAGGGGGTGAAAACTTTTGCACTAGACTATTATGCAAGGCGAAAGAGAAAGTGCAAAAGAAATATCGCTGGGCTTTTTAAAAAAATACATCTTAAACTAAACTAACACGGCGATGTGTAATATTATATAACGCAGTCCGTACATCGCAGCTACTATCGACCAATCACGATCGACGATCGCAATCCGAGACAGAGCAAAGAAGAGGAAAAATAAAAGGATATTTATGACATCATCGGTACACGACTCACGACTCGTGTGTTCTTTGGCCACCGTGCTCCATTTGACAAAATGCTCTTTGTTAAAAGATTTCCTTTCTGAGACGTGTTTGTGGCGTTTCGGTCATGAAACGAAGCGGTGTTTACACGGAAAGACGTACGAAGCGAGCTTGTTAGCAGAGCAGGCCACGCCCACATGACGCAAACTCCAGCCAAACTCCAACATACGCTTATAATCAATCAATCAGCATTCTCAGAAACGATCTGCGTGTGTGTGATTACATCCACATGGATAAATAGATCCACGATGTTCTATTCAAGACTTTTCGAGTGTTTCTGCATGCAAGGATTTACACAATAAAAAAAACAAAAAAAAAACAAACGCACGTGAAAAAGTAACGACGTTCGGCCGGAGAGCGACGAGCGGCGGCGTTTACTCACCGCATCAGCGGGCCAAGCGGGGACAATCATACTTATACGCTGCAGGAAATGGGATTCGGCGTTGGAATTGTGCGTGTGTGTGTGTGTGTGTGTGTGTGTGTGTGTGTGTGTGTGTGTGTGTGTGATGAGAAATGGTGCCGTGAGCAGATGAAGCACAGATGTGGAGAAATTCACACAGCGTTGTGAAAACAAGGACTGGCATTTGACGAATGCGCTTAAGCAATTGAGCAAAACTGTAATGTCACACATGCTGGGAGAAATTCCTCTAGTGCGAGTGTGTGTGTGTGTGTGTGTGTGTGTGTGTGTGTGTGTGCACGTGTACTAATCTCCAACCCCCTGCTGATTAAAAAAAAAAAAATTTTAGAAAAATTGCTACACTTCCTAATGGCCTAATGACTTCCAATAAACATTTTCCCATCAGGATCTAATGGTTTTAATGGAGTCGTTATTGATCCGGAGCCAATCTTTCCATCAGGATTTAAGCAGATACCATCAAATCTACAACCCCAAGAGTTCTGCAGTTCTCCCCGTGTAGGAGCACTTCAAACGGCTTTCTCTCCTTCTTTCCCTCTCGGTCCTTTCACTTGTTTTTCTGTCTAGCCCTCTCTTCGTTCTTTCTCTCCACGGTTCTTTCATTCATTACGTTTTTTCTAGCACTCGTTTCTTTCTTTCTTTCTTTCTTTCTTTCTTTCTTTCTTTCTTTCCATAGTCCTTTTGTTCATGTCTTTTCTTTCATTCATTCTTTCCTTCTTTCCTTTCACACTTTGTTCACTTGTTTTTCTTTCTAGCCCTCTCTTCTTTCTTTCCATAATTCTTTTGTTCATGTCTTTCGTTCTTTCTTTCCTTTCACATTCGTTCACTTCGTTCTCTTTCTTGCTCTATTTTCTTTCTTTCTTTCCTTTCAGTTTGTTAACTTGGTTGTTTCTCTTTCTAGCCCTCTCTTCTTTCTGTCTTTCTTTCTTTCTTCCCCTAGTTCTTTCGTTCACGTCTTTCTTTCTTTCTCCTTCTTTCCTTTCAGTTTGTTCACGTGTTTTTCTTTCTAGCCCTCTCTTCTTTTTCTTTCCATAGTTCTTCTGCTCATGTCTTTCTTTCTTTCTCTCCACAGTTCTTCCATTCATGTCTTTCTTTCTAGCACTCATTTCTTTCTTTCTTTCCTTCCTTCCATAGTTCTTCTGTTCATGTCTTTCTTTCTTTCCTTTCACAGTTTGTTCACTTGATTTTCTTTCTAGCCCTCTCTTCTTTCCATAGTTCTTTCTTTCTTTCCATAGTTCTTTTGATCATGTCTTTCTTTCTTTCTCTCTTTCCTTTCACAGTTTCTTCACTTGTTCTTTCTTTCTAGCCCTCTCTTCTTTCTTCCTTCCTTTCCACAGTTCCGTCATTCATGTCTTTCTAGCACTCGTTTCTTCCGTTCTTTCCCTGACTGCAGTTGAAGGAAACGTGACCTCTGTTTAAAACGTCTCTAACAGCGGCGGCTCGTCCACGGTGTCAGCGATGCAGAGCGTTACCGTCATTAACGTAGCAGCTGTTCAACAAATATTAATCGTCATAAAGTCCTTATTCTCAACTCCATACCTTTACAATTCCACCGAAATAATAATCTCTTCTTTCCGAGTCAATGATTTTTAGACTCTTAATTAGACACTTGCCATGATTTTCCCGCCTTGAGTCATTGCTCAGCGAGCTCACCGCCTCCTGTGGAGCCTCAATAGCCCCACAGAGTTATTACTGCACCTAGTGGTGAAAAACAGGAACTGCAACAAGTGCTATAGAGGCCCATTGGGGCACGACTCATGCTGCCCCATGCTCGAGGGAGGCCCAGAGGACAGGACAGTTAATGACAGGGTTGCCAGATTGGGCTTGTTACTCATCAGCCACCAAGATCTTGTTTTATAGCAAATGTGTATGATGTGCAGACCCATTTCTACTGTTAGGTATAATGTACAGATTAGGAGAGGGGGAAAGGGGGGTGGATAATGTCCGTGTATGAGAAAAGTATGTCTAAAAGCGCTCAGATCGAGCTGCTGGACTGTACGCTGGATGTCTGGATGCTGTCTATTACAGAGTCACTCTAAACATTCACTAGATAGCAGCCTGTAGAAGTGAGATAGGGTCCGGACTCCATTTTGTTTGAGGGTACGCCGTCATTAATGTTGTCCTGCAGCACCAAAATCTACTGTCACCTTTACCGGTTCTTAGTGAACACGAGTGTAAGAGTGTGTGAGTGTGTGTGTGGAGCTAATTGCACTGAGGTGAATAGAGAGACCTGGAATGGTCCACTAAACCATCACACGTTCACAGCATCGCAGCTAGGAGTGTGATCCACACGCTAATCCGCTCAACTCGACATCCGTCATCGTCGAGTAGAAAACTCAAACTGCTTCTCCGTCACAGAGCCTCAAAGCACACACGAGTGTGTGAGGAAAAAAAACAAACTATAAATATTTATCACAATAAGCGCTCCATTCGCCAACAACGACACGTAAACGTTAGCGCTGGCGTGGAACTGTGAGCGCCAAATCTACGCGCAGCCAGAACCCGCAGGAACATTTCACCCAGATCTGTTTCACAGAGTTTCTAAATGTTGCCCAATACAAAATCTGCAACCGCAGAACACGAGCTATTGTTTAAATCCTGGCTCAAGTAGCAGCTGGTGGGAAATAAAATGGTGTTTTCCCTTCAGCGCCAAGTGCTCAGAGTCAGAGGAACTGTTCGTCCTCGCTCGGAGTCAGAGGAACTGTCCGTCCTCGCTCAGAGTCAGAGGAACTGTTCGTCCTCGCTCAGAGTCAGAGGAACTGTCCGTCCTCGCTCGGAGTCAGAGGAACTGTCCGTCCTCGCTCGGAGTCAGAGGAACTGTCCGTCCTCGCTCGGAGTCAGAGGAACTGTCCGTCCTCGCTCGGAGTCAGAGGAACTGTCCGTCCTCGCTCGGAGTCAGAGGAACTGTCCGTCCTCGCTCAGAGTCAGAGGAACTGTTCTTCCTCGCTCTGAGGAACTGTTCTTCCTCGCTCAGAGTCAGAGGAACTGTCCGTCCTCGCTCTGAGGAACTGTTCTTCCTCGCTCAGAGTCAGAGGAACTGTCCGTCCTCGCTCTGAGGAACTGTTCTTCCTCGCTCAGAGTCAGAGGAACTGTCCGTCCTCGCTCAGAGTCAGAGGAACTGTTCGTCCTCACTCGGAGTCAGAGGAACTGTCCGTCCTCGCTCAGAGTCAGAGGAACTGTCCGTCCTCGCTCGGGGTCAGAGGAACTGTCCGTCCTCGCTCGGCGTCAGAGGAACTGTTCTTCCTCGCTCTGAGGAACTGTTCTTCCTCGCTCAGTGTCAGAGGAACTGTCTGTCCTCGCTCAGACTCAGAGGAACTGTCCGTCCTCGCTCAGAGTCAGAGGAACTGTCCGTCCTCGCTCAGAGTCAGAGGAACTGTCCGTCCTCGCTCAGGGTCAGAGGAACTGTCTGTCCTCGCTCGGCATCAGAGGAACTGTCCGTCCTCGCTCGGAGTCAGAGGAACTGTCCGTCCTCGCTCAGGGTCAGAGGAACTGTTCGTCCTCGCTCGGAGTCAGAGGAACTGTTCGTCCTCGCTCAGGGTCAGAGGAACTGTCCGTCCTCGCTCGGAGTCAGAGGAACTGTCCGTCCTCGCTCAGGGTCAGAGGAACTGTCCGTCCTCGCTTGGAGTCAGAGGAACTGTTCGTCCTCGCTCGGAGTCAGAGGAACTGTTCTTCCTCGCTCTGAGGAACTGTTCTTCCTCGCTCAGTATCAGAGGAACTGTTCTTCCTCGCTCGGAGTCAGAGGAACTGTTCTTCCTCGCTCTGAGGAACTGTTCTTCCTCGCTGAGTGTCAGAGGAACTGTCCGTCCTCGCTCAGTGTCAGAGGAACTGTCCGTCCTGGCTCGGAGGAACCGTTCTTCCTCGCTCAGTGTCAGAGGAACTGTTCGTCAGAGGAAGTGTAGGGAATTTTTCTTTCTCGCTCACCATCACATCTTCCTTTCTTTGAGCTATGCTCTAATGAGCTTCATGTTAAACTAGGATTATAAAATGTTAAGTGTATTTTGTGATGTCACTCTGATCTGTAGCTCCACCCCCTGACTCACTCTCATACAGCAGTACAGAGTAAATCTCTGCTTTAAAGCTCTTTAAAACGTGAAATTCTTTATTAAACCTGAATGATGGAAAGTGTGAGCTGAGTGATGCAGAGACTGGAATACCTCCGCAATGAGGTTATGGGATTTCCCTCTACTTTGCACACACATGTGTGTGTGTGTGTGTGTGTTTGTGTGTGTGTGTGTGTGGTTAATGATTATTTTTATTGAATTATAAAATCAAAGAACATTTTAATGATCAAAAGCATAAACATAATTCTCCATATGAGTCACACACCATCACACACTCACATCAATACTAAACACAAACAGAGATGGTTCTACTCCACTGACACAGCCCTGCAGCGAAACACACACACGCACACGCACACACACACACACACAGACTCACACACTCCAAAATACTCTCTCTCTATCACACACACACTCACTATCAAACACACAATCACATCAACACAAAGTACAAACAGAGACGGTTCTAATTTACTGAAAGAGCCCTGCGGCAACACACACACACACACACACACACGAGCACACACACGAGCACACACGCGCGCACACACACAAACACACACACGCACGCACGCGCGCGCACACACACACAGGCTCAAAACACAAACACAATGGCACACTCAAATACAAACTCAGCACATGCTAATACACGCGCTCAAACCCACACTCAACTCAAATACACTCAAATACACACCAATACACACAACACAAACACAACACACTAAAGAGATTCCAAGCAAATTTAAACCATATATACACCAAAGACTGGAAAAATGATATTTAATAAACACACACACACACACACACACACACACACACACACCAGATGAATTCAATTAGTCGAGTGTCTGAGCAACAACATCGAAGGGAAGACAAACACCCGCAAAATACACAGTGTGTTCTTAACCGAGATCTAAAGATAGAAACAATTCTATGGTCTAAAACAGTCTGTGGGGATTTGAGACTTTAACCCTTTCAGTCGGGTCGCACTGCCGCCGGACCGAACGCCACGTCACTTCACAGCGTCGCTGCTGTCCAGAAATCCGGACTGAAATGGATCCTTTGAGATGCTGCCTGCTGATCTGTGTTATTTATGGCTCTGTTACTTCTTCTCAGCATCCTGTCTGTTAAATAAATAAATCATTGAGCACCCGACCAAACAACCAAACAACCGACCAAACAACCAAACACACAACCAAACAACCAACCAAACACACAAACAACCAAACACACAACCAAACAACCGACCAAACAACCAAACACACAACCAAACACACAAACAACCAAACACACAACCAAACACACAACCAAACAACCAACCAAACACACAAACAACCAAACACACAACCAAACAACCAAACACACAAACAATCAAACACACAACCAAACACACAACCAAACACACAACCAAACAAACAAACAACCAACCAAACAACCAAACACACAACCAAACACACAACCAAACAACCAACCAAACAACCAAACACACAACCAAACACACAACCAAACACACAACCAAACAACCAACCAAACACACAACCAAACACACAACCAAACACACAAACAACCAAACACACAACCAAACACACAAACAATCAAACACACAACCAAACACACAACCAAACACACAACCAAACAACCAAACACACAACCAAACACACAACCAAACAACCAAACACACAACCAAACACACAACCAAACACACAACCAAACAACCAACCAAACACACAACCAAACACACAACCAAACACACAAACAACCAAACACACAACCAAACACACAACCAAACACACAATCAAACACACAAACAACCAAACACACAACCAAACACACAACCAAACAACCAAACACACAAACAACCAAACACACAACCAAACACACAACCAAACACACAACCAAACACACAAACAACCAAACACACAACCAAACACACAACCAAACAACCAAACACACAACCA
>NC_030420.2:33769808-33822308 GCF_001660625.3 Ictalurus punctatus
TTCCATGTCGGAGGTTCCTCCGTGTTCTGAGTACGATACACGTGTTCTCACGCTCCGGAGCTGAGCCACGCCTTGTTTTTGTTTAAGGTGTCTGCATTTTCTCCCTGATTGCCCCTTATCAGTTGTTGTTGGTGGGTTTAGAAGTTTACCCACACAGCAAACTCCCCAGTGCCGGGGATTTAACACGTGCACCTGCACCTGGGAAAAAATAAAACCGTCATGTGCTGGAAAGAGTGATCCAGAAACCCTGACAGGAGAGCAGCGAGAGCAGCGAGAGCAGCGAGAGCATGTCACCGTCCCATTACTTTCCATTAAGTGTCATGATCATCACTGCTAGCTCGGCTATATTTATTGTTATTATTATTATTATTATTATTAGGACGCACTAGCGAGTGACGAGTCAATATAATGACGGGTTACGTGCTCGGCTTCGTATCAGCTTCGCTAGCAGATCAGCAGTACTAGCTACTAATCAACACTCTCCGGACGCACCAACGATCTCCGTGACTTCCCTCTTCCGAGCTTCCATTTTCCTTCGTAACGTCTCTAGACAACATCTGACGAGAGGCTGTAACCGTCGGGATACGATGACCTCGCCGCGCTGGTCCGAGGAATCGTTCGTTCTCGAATCTGAAGGTTTCGATTTGTTTTCTCGAACAGGTTTGTATTAACGCCTACTCAGCGCGGCTCAAGGTCCCTTTCAAGAACATCCAAACTAACTGTTCCTCAGTGGTGGAATGAACTTCCGACCTCAATCCGCACCGCAGACTCTCTCACCATCTTCCAAAAACGGCTAAAGACCCGCCTCTTCCGTCAACATCTAACCAACCCATAAATAAATAAATAAATAAATAAATAAATAAATAAAATAAATGAAACCCTTACTCTGGCTCTAACACCTCGACTCTGCGCACTCTGCTTCTTCTGGAAGTCAGTTAAAGGTCTTGGACAGTAACACTCCTTTGTATGGTTCTCTGCTTGATATATCGCTTTGCTTGTATTTCCTCATCCGTAGGTCGCTTTGGATAAAAGCGTCCGCTAAACGAGTGAATGTACATGTAAATGTAACGCGCTCGTTCTACCGCCTTACCGTTTCTATAGTAACGGCTCATCCACGGGGACTCGTACGGCGGACGCTCCACGTGAATAAACGGATTCGAAACAACAACGAAAAAAAACGCTGATGTGGGGACGTTTTCTTAAAGTACAGAGATGTTTATTTATGGAAGGAGTCTCCAGTGTTAGTGGTAAAGCTGCAACCCGAACTTTTTGAAGCATGTGTATTTCATAAGCCACACCCGTGCCTACGCGCTCGCGCGTGTGTGTGTGTGTGTGTGTGTGAAGATCGTACTGTCAATCCAGACAGTAATCGCTGTATAAATCTGGTGTGACGGATAAAGCTGTGCTGAGTCTCAGCAGAAATGGAGCCCTGTGGAACAAAAGGCCTCAGTTTCGCTCGGCCGCTGCCCAAAACCGCATCCAAACACTCCTCTCTTTCCGTCCGAGTGAAATCACCACTATTTCTAAAACACGGTGTCACGTTCGTTCTCGCTCGTCCGGGCCCGCGCCCGAATCACACCGCTCTCTCTCGCACCCTTAATCCCAGCGCCGGGGGAAGCGTCTCGGCGTAACGCGCACTGAAAGACGGGCCTGTCCGGCATCCGAGGTACTAAACCCGAAATTCCTCAGAAGACGGAGTACGGTCGCGGGTACTATTTTCATTTCCAGCATTCCTATCGGATGACAGCTGATGGTAAGCAAGCAGCGTGCCATGTCAAATAAGCAGACGGTGGAGACGGGCCTTAAAAAAACGTCTGTGCGCGACATGTGGCTACTGCAGTGTGTGTGTGTGTGTGTGTGTGTGTGTGTGTGTGTGTGTGTGTGAATTCAGACTTTCTGTTCTTTTCTGTTCGACTCAAACTTGACCTTTTTATTTTATTTTACATTTATTACCAAATGTAACTAAAGGGGGGGATGTTGGGGGGGGGGGGGGGGGGATGCAGATGGGGGGGCGGGGGCTTAATTATCCATTGAACCTTTTTTCTTTTGAAAGATTGCAGCTAAACGTTTAAACTGTTAAATCGATCAGGTTCTAAGTACTAAGAAGAACATAAAGCGCAGTTAGTAAAGCACACGTACCAGTTAATAGAACGTTCCTATAGGAAAACACTTGTTGTAGGGTTATTTATATATATATTTATATATAGAACCAATCAGAGTTCACGCCACCACAGAAGGTAGAACTCCTACATTTTTTGAGAGTGTACAGTGCATAACGACGCTTCTGATCGTGATGCTGTTTCGACTCGCCTAAAAAAAGAAATACATTTTTTTTTTTAAAACCTCTCGGATATTTACAAGGCAGCAGGAATCCGCAAGTCCAGGATTGGATGCAGATGGCAGGAAATTCCAGTGAAATGACGGAACTCCACCTTCCGGTCCCGAGCGAGAAGACGCGTAGCGCAGAGGCTTTTCGCATGGCCTCGTGGTTAAAGCGCCAGGGTTCGGAAGAGCACCTTTGCTAATGTTTTAGCTCGCGATACATCGATACCGAAATCGTCCCGACGCCGCATTCAAAACTCCTTCACGCCGACGTCGGATACCGTGTGACGTAATGCTAGCGTACGCCGTCACGCTGACGAACGGACGACGCTGGGCGAGGAAAAGAATTGTCCGCACGCGACGCTAGGCGAGTGAAAGTAACGGCCGTCGCGCTCCCGTACGCCGCTCTCGACAAAAGCGTCGTTTACTTCCGTCTGAAACGAAAGCCGGTCTTCTCCAAACCTGCACGTCTCCATCCGTGATAAGCGATGTAGCTAGCTAGCACTCGCTAGCGTTATAAAGAGAGAGCGTAGCAGCCTGAACGCGCACATACACTTCTCGCGGCCGCTGTTTACACGTAAACAGGGCGAATTAAACGGATTGGTTGATATTAAATACGCCACTCGTTCGTTTTACGAGCTCCGGGTTTGTTCCGCGAGCTTATAGGACCACGTTGTAGCAAGAAAGCTAAATTATTAGCATGACGCCCGTCTAGCCGCGTTCTTGCTAAACATAAATTGAAGCTAACGTTACTGTCGGGGGTTCTCCCGTCGTGTTTCGGTTGCCATAGTGACGGGCCACGCCGCGCGGCTCTGTCTGGGTGTCGATGCGGTCTCCACCGCGCTGTGCGCAGCTCTCTGCTGAAGGTCCTGATTAAACTCGCTTTCAGACACACAGGCACAAAATGGCCGCCGCACAAATCCTGCAGTTTCCTCAGAAACCAGCACTACGGTTTTCCCTCTATTCTCTCCTCTTCTCTCATCTCAACGTCTATCCTCTCTTCTTTTCTCTTTCCTTCCTCTGCTCATCTCTTCTCGTCTCTCCTCGTTTGCGTTTTCTCTTCTCATCCTCTTTTTTTTCCCCTCTGATTCGGTCTCTTCTCTCATCTTCTCTTCCTCCGTTTCTCTCCTCTTCCCTTTTTCCCCCCATCTCTCCTCTCCTCTCCTCTTTCGCTTTTTCTCTCCTCTCATCTTCTCTTCTTCCGCTGCTCTCCTCTTCTCTAATCTTCTCTTCTCCTACTTCTCTCCTCTTTCACTTTTTCTTTCCTCTCATCTCCCTCCATCTCGTTTCTTTTCCCCGCTTCCACTTTTCTCTCTCCTCGAATCTTCTCTTCCTCCATTTCTTTTCTTCTTTTTCTTTTTCCATTTCTCTTCACGTCTTCTCTTCCTCCGCTCCGTTTCTCTTCTCGCCTCTGCTTCGACTGTCTTCTCTTCTATTTTTCTGCTTCCCTTCTTTTCTTCATCTATTTCTCCATCAGTTCCTCTTATGTACATCTTTTCCCTTCTCTGTCCATCATTTTCTCTTCTTCCATTTCTGTTTCTTCTTCTGTCTTATCCTCCTCTTCTTCTCTCCTCTCCCTGTTTCTCTTCTCACCTCCATTCCTTTTTCCATCTCTTCTATTTTTTTCTATTTCTCCCCCTTTCTTCATCTGTATCTTCCTCTGCTTCTCCTCGAGACTTTCTTCTTTTCCTTGCATCTTTCAGCCCTCTCCTTTGTTCTCTCCATCTTGTTTTTCTTCTTCTTTCTCCCGTTGTCTCCTCTTTTTATTCTTCCCTGCTTCATTGTCTTTTTCATTATTTTCCCTCTCTGCTTCTGTCATGTTTAATTTTTTTCTTCTGTTTTCCCCCCCGACTCCCTTTCTCTTTCCTCATCCTCCTCTCCTCTTTTTCTTTCTTTCTTTTATATTTCATCTCTCATTTCCTCTCGTCCTGTTTGATGTGTCATGATTTATATTGTCTGGTTCCTTCGCCATATCAGATTACCCAAAGCCTGAGTCTGAGTGTGTGTGTGAGTGTGTGACCGAGTGAGAGAGTGAGAGAGTGAGAGAGTGAGTGAGTGAGAGAGAGAGAGAGAGAGTGTGTGTGTAAGAGAAGACAGGAAAATAACCTCTTCAAGCCACAATAAAAGAATTGAATTAGACTCTGTTACACTGCATGTGTCTCACTTCCCCTGCCTCTGTGTGTGTGTGTGTGTGTGTGTGTGTGTGTGTGTGTGTATCCATCCATCTGTCTGTCTGTCCATCTATATATCTAGATATCTGTCTGTCTGTTTAAGCTGCCTATGATCACATGAACTGAAGTGAACTCTGTACCTCATCTGTGTGCGTGTGTGTGAGACTGTGTGTGTGCACACATGTATGTGTGTCTGTGTTTGTGTGTGTTTGTGTGTGTGTGTGTGTGTGTGTGTGACTGTGTGTGTGTGTATGTGTGTGCGCATGTGTGTATGTGTGTGTGCGCGTGCGCGTGTGTGTGAGCATGTGTGTATGTGTGTGTGTGTGTGTGTGTGTGTGTGTGTGTGTGTGATCATATGTAAACAGTTTTGCTTTGAGATTTTCTACACGGATTAAATTCCGCCACTGGGGATTATAAAAATGGAGAAAGATAAAAGAGGAATAAATAATGGAATAAAAATCTGAGCTTCCCGTCAGAGTGAATTGTGTGTGTGTGTGTGTGTGTGTGTGTGTGAGCGTGTAAAAACATGGGCACGCAGGGGGGCTTGAGGCATGACTGAGTCACCGCTTTAATACCCAAACACCCCTAACTGCTGAGCGGAGAAACGCTCGCGCCACCACACATCAAAGCTGAGGGTCACTGCATTGTGCTTCTCCTTCACTAAAATAAATCAGAAGAAGAGAGAGAAGAGGAAGTGAAACGTGAGCCTCGGTACTGTGTGTGTGTGTGTGTGTGTGTGTGTGTGTGTGTGTGTAGGTGCTGCTGAAATCATTCTCCATCCACTACTGCTCCGTTTAATTACAACCACATCAATCCGACCCCAACGCACATCCACCCAAATCCCACAAAGCTATTACCGTATTCCCAAATATTATCCCAAATCATACAGCGCACATCTGCACACTCAAACACAAACCTACTGAATACATCATGCAGATGTTTTTACACACAGCGGGTTAGTCACGACGCTAACTAACTCTCTAACGAGGAGAGGAGAAGAGAAACAGACCAGGGCTCCTTCTTTTATCTGATATATTTATTTGTTTATTATTTACAGTGCTCTCCAAAAGTATTGGAACAGCAAGGCCAATTCTGTCGTTTGGGATGAAAAGATGAACACGAGACGGTAGATCGGATTTCCTCACGTTTACATCTAGATGTGATAAACAACTTTTGTCTCGGACCATCCGGTCTGATTTTACGTGAGCAAAAGTATAGGAACGGAGGAGTATTAAAGTAAATAACGGTTAACGGTATAGAGCGTGCTTGCAGTGACTGCGTCGTCAAATTATTACTGAAATACACAAACGCTACTGAGAACACAACGCACAGACAGCAGTGCTGACCCGGAGCTCGGGAAATCAGATCACTTATTTACTCACTCATTATCCACTTATCTATCCATCTTCTCACTCGCTCGTTTATTTATCTATCTATCTACTCACTCGCTCGTTCATTTATTCATCTATTTTCCCACTCACTCATTTATCTATCTATCTATCTATCTATCTATCTATCTATCTATCTATTTACTCACTCCCTCATTCATTTATCTATCTATCTATCTATCTATCTATCTATCTATCTATCTATTTACTCACTCCCTCATTCATTTATCTATCTATCTATCTATCTATCTATCTATCTATCTATCTATCTATCTATCTATTTACTCACTCCCTCATTCATTTATCTATCTATCTATCTATCTATCTATCTATCTATTTACTCACTCCCTCATTCATTTATCTATCTATCTATCTATCTATCTATCTATCTATCTATTTACTCACTCGCTCATTCATTTATCTATCTATCTATCTATCTATCTATCTATCTATTTTCTCACTCATTCATTTATCTATTTTCTCACTCACTCATTTGTTTATCTATCTATCTATCTATCTATCTATCTGTCTACTCACTCGCTCATTCATTTATCTATCTATCTATCTATATATCTATCTATTTACTCACTCACTCATTCATTTATTTTCTCACTCATTCATTTATCTATTTTCTCACTCACTCATTTGTTTATCTATCTATCTATCTACTCGCTCATTCGTTTATCTTTCTATCTATCTATCTATCTATCTATCTATTTTCTCACTCACTCATTTATTTATCTATTTATCTATCTATCTACTCACTCGCTCATTCCTTTATCTATCTATCTATCTATCTATTTTCTCACTCACTCATTTATTTATCTATTTATCTAACTATTTACTCACTCGCTCATTCATTTATTTATCTATTTTCTCACTCACTCATTTGTTTATCTATCTATCTATTTTCTCACTCACTCATTTATCTATTTATCTATCTATCTATTTAGTCGATCGCTCATTAATTTATTTATCTATTTTCTCACTCACTCATTTATTGGTCTATCTATCTATCTATATCTTCACTCACTCATTTATTTATCTATCTATTTACTCACTCACTCATTTATTTACCTATTTTCTCACACTCATTTGTTTATTTATTTATCTATCTATCTATCTTCTCACTCACTCATTTGTTTATTTATTTATTTATCTATCTACATACTCACTTGTCTATTTATCCGTTTATTTAATTATTTACGCACTCAATCATTTATTGGTTTGTTTACTTATCTATCTGTCTATCCATCTATTTATCTCTTTATTTATTTACTCGCTCACTTATTTGTTTGTTTGTTTATGCATCTATCTTCTGGTGTGTGTAAATGCGGTTACTGTGGTGTGTCGTGCGCGGTATGTAAAGGTGTGTAATGTGAAACAGAATTAATACACGGCACAATTTTAATGATCTCTCATCATTATTTTCAGTTATTAACTGCATGGGGTGTGTACACTTGTGCTCTGTGTTCATTTACTCACCTACAAATTTATTTATTTACTCACTTGTTCTTTCAGTTATTTATTTACAGTCATGTGAAAAAGTAAGTACACCCCATGGAAGCTGTTGGATTTTTTCACATAGAGTATTTGGACAAGTAATCATGTGATCCTCTTTGAAACAGTGTCTATTAATAAAGCTGATACCCCATCACATGACGCATAAAACCGACATTTTGTAGTAATTTTCAGAATTTAAATTAAAAAACAAAACAAATTAATCACATGGAAAAAGTAAGTACACCCTTACGTTCATCACATCTTCAAATCCATAAAATTCGAATCATATTAATCAGTGATTAGAACCTGATTAGGGAGTGCAGGTGGAACTGGTCGTATTTACACCCCTCTCATATCCAGTGTCTGGTGTTTCCGTTGCTATTGAGGTGTGTGGTGTCATCATGGCTAAGATCTAAAGAGTTCTGTAAGGCCTTCAGGTTGTGGATGCGTATGAGTTCCCTTTCAAAGGGAACTTTGACGTTGCGTTTAGCATAACAGTATGGGAGCGCCCTTGCATGCGTGACCTTTATCTGAAGCTTGTGTAAAATCATGCCTCTACTTATAGGCCTGCCATGATCAGGTGACGTGGCAATTAAGCGCGTTGCATGATATATATGTGGCACCTGTGAACCACGCCGCCAGCCTTATTATCTTCAGCGAGACTGCATGTCTGTTGTTTGTGTGACAAAAAGGCACTTCATTTCTACTCGATATTTTCTCAAAATCTCTAAACTTTTCTATCCCTTTTAAATAGAAAAGAAAAGAGAAAGAAAGAATGAGCAAGAGAGATTTCGGAAAGTTTGTTACGCCTTGCTCCCGTTTTATCACGGGAGGAGATGGACACGCTTTCTGTGTGAAGTGTTTGGGTGTGGCGCATGCGACGGCAGCCCTCGAGGGCTCTGTCTTTCAGCATTGTGAACATTTCACGATTAGGCAGCTCCGTTTGCATCTCGCTCTCTTCTCGTTCGAAGGGAGTTGGGTTTCAGAGCCTCGCGGATCTGGGCCGGCCGCTGCTGAGGCAGCCAGCTGGCTCAGGTCCTAGGGATCTCGTATGGATTTGGAAGAGGAGCCGGAGACGAGCGCTGCTCTATCTCTTGCTCTGTTTTCCGGGTCCGGATCTCCGCCTGACCTTGGAGCTCGCGTCACGATTCCTCCTTCCCCTATGGAAAGCCAAAAAACCCTCGCTGACTCCAAGGAGTTGGTAGAGGGTGCCATTGCACCAAAGACCGAGAGCAGCTCTCAAGCATATAAAGAGCTGCTAGAGGTGATTACTAGGGCAGTTGAAAAGTTGAATATAGACTGGCCCAGGGAAGAGACAGTGGGTCGTAGCAGGCTGGATGAGTGCTTCCTCTACAGTCAAAATAAATATAAATCTCCCTCACACTGTAGCAAACCCCTTTTTTCCCCCTAGAAGTTCATGATGAGATATCACGCTTCTGGAGAAAACCATACACTAGCCGTGTTTATAACCCTGCGACATCTGATTACTCAGCCGTCATGGGGAGTGAGCTGCACGGCTGTTTAGCGATGCCGAAGGTGGAGGAGGCGCTTGCGAGCCACCTCTCTCCATCAACGGCAGGTAATTTAGGGAGACCAACTTTACCTTCCAAGCCATGTAAGGCCACCTCGGCGTTGGTGTGCAAAGCCTATGCAGCAGCGGGTCTTGCTTGTGGGTCACTGCATACAATGGCAGTGTTACAGGCCTACCAAGCAGACCTGCTGAGTGAGCTCGATACTGGGGAGGGAATTGGGCCCGAGGCAGTGGCAGAGCTGCGCCGCCCCACAGATTTATCTCTCTGGGCGAATAAACAAATGGCTGTTCAATGGGTAGCTTGGTTGTGGTGGAGAGGCACCTATGGATGGGGCACAAGGGATGGGGGACAAAGAAAAGGTCTCCTTGCTGGACGCCCCGTTAAACCTTCTGGCCTGTTTGGCGGCGCGATTAATGCCATCGCCAGCAGGTTTCAAGAGGCAAAACAGCAAACGGCGGCATTCAGCCAGTTCCTTCCTCGTCATGTCGAGTTCACCTGGGCATCCGTGAGTGGAGCCCGGGCCAGCACTAGTGTGAGGGAGGTACAGAAGCCGAGTGTGCTGGCCTTCTCTGGTCAGCGAACTGTCACAGGGCAACGGAAATCTGATGCTTTCCCTCCAACAGAATGTGGAAAAGCTGACATCACTGAAAGACCATCTGGCAGCGTGGAAACAACTGCCAAATGTGTCTCCATGGGTCCTGTCTACCATAGAAAAGGGTTACCGGGTCCAGTTCAGAGCTCGACCCCCTGGTTCAGAGGTGTGCTCACCACAGTTGTCAGCACAGAGCAGAGCCCAATGTTAGCGCAGGAAGTAAGTTCCCAAAAGGGCCATAGAATATGTACCCCGTTAAAGGAGGGAGGTTTTTACAGCCGTTATTTCCTGGTCCGCAAAAAAGATGGGAGTATGTGGCCAATTTTAGATCTGTCTCATCTGAACCGTACTCTTCGGACATACAGGTCCGAGATGCTGACGCTCAAACTTATCGTGCCACAGATTCAGTTCGAGGACTGTTTTGTGATGATAGATCTGAAAAATGCATATTTCCACATAGAAATATCGCCCAGTCACAGGAACTTCCTGAGGTTTACGTCTGGAGACAACGCATACCAATTTCGGGTTCTTCCCTTTGGGCTAGCTTTATCCCCTCGCACCTTCACGAAGTACATGGATACTGCTCTGACTCCCTTGCGACTCCAGGGTATCCGTGTACTAAACTACCTGGACGACTGGATAATTCTAGTACAATCCAGGGAACTAGTGCTTCAACATCGAGATGTTGTTCTCACCCACATGAGGAGCTTGGGGCTCAGGTTGAACCTCAAGGAAAGTATGCTTTCTCCAGTGCAGAGGACAACTTTTCTAGGGGTCATATGGGATTCTACTACGATGAGGGCGTTTCTATCCCCAACACGCGTAGGATCCCATCACCTTTGAGCAAGATAAAGTCTCCCTCATGGGTCTGGGCATCCCCTCCAGTCTCTACGAGAGACTGTTGGGCCTTATGTTAGCAGCAGCCAATGTCATACCGTGGACCTATTGCACATGAGACCGTTTCAGTGGTGGCTGAAAAGTCGGGGGTTTCGTCCGAGGATGAAACCTCTGAGAGTAATCAGTGTCACGCGGCGATGCCTACGTGCTCCGAGTATTTAGAGGTGTCTGCAGGTTCTAGCCTCGAGTCACACTCTAGGGGCGTCTCCTTATCGCAAGACGGTAATGACAGACACCTCCCTCATGGGCTGGGGTGCAGTCTTAGATGGCTGTCCAGCTCACAGTCTTTGGAGCGGCCTTCATCTGGAGTGGCATATAAATCGCCTAGAGATGCGGGCCGTATTCCTAGCACTGAAACTCTTTCTTCCTCAGTTGAGAAGTCACCATGTGTTAGTTGTGTCAGAAAAAATAGCAGTGGTGTCATATATCAAACACCAGGCAGGGTTACGTTCACACCCCCTGTTCAGGCAGGCGCAAATAATCCTTCTCTGGGCAGAGGGAAAGTTCTTGTCAGTGAGTGCAACGTACACTCCGGGCAGCCGGAATGTGGGAGCAGACATCCTGTTGAGGCAGGGGCTGAGGCCCGGGGGTTGGAAGCTCCATCCACAAGTGGTGGAGTCCATATGGCGGAGGTTCGGACAAGCAGAAGTGGATGTGTTCGCCTCCGAGGAGACAACACACTGCCCGCTGTGGTTCGCCCTCACTCCTCCACTCCTCCATTGGGGCTGGACGCCATGGTGCACACATGGCCAAGGTCATGTCTATATGCTTTTCCCCCGATCGCTCTGCTCCCACAAGTTCTAGCGAGAGTTCGCCAAGACCATCTACGTCTGCTGCTAACAGCACCTTATTGGCCTTCTCCAATATGGTTCTCGGAGATAATTTCCCTGCTCACCGGTACTCCTTGGGAGATTCCCATCCGCAGGGATCTACTGTCTCAAGCCGAAGGGATGATTTACCACCCTCGGCCAGAACTATGGAAACTGTGGGTCTGGCCCCTGAGGGGTACCACCTCATAGATTCTGGTCTCACAACTAAGGTTGTAGAGGCCCACCTGCAGGCCGCGCATACCTTCTTGGGACCTTTCTGTGGTCTTGGAAGGTCTGTCAGAGGCCCCATTTGAGATCTTAGAGTCAGCCTCTGAGAAGCTTCTGACTCTAAAAGTAGCTCTTCTGCTGGCCCTGACATCTCTACAAGCTCTCGCTACTGCCCCTTTCTGCCTTGACTTTGCCCCTGGATTAGCTAAGGCCTTCCTATATCCTAGGCCGGATTATATTCCTAAAGTGCCTACATCGGCTGCCCACCCTGTGGTGTTGCAGGCTTTCTGCCCTCCTCCGTTCCTCACACCAGAACAAGAGAGGATGCACCTGCTGTGTACAGTAAGGGCTCTCTGTACTTACATCCACGCTCCGGCCAGTGGCGTAAATCGGAGCAGCTGCTGGTCTGCTTTGGTGGCGACAGTAGAGGGGATGCTGTGTCAAAGCAGCGCATCTCTAATTGGATGGTGGAAGCAATCTCTATTGCTTATGAGGCACGTGGTCTCGCTACGACTCTGGGCATAAGGGCTCATTCCACTAGGGTGATCGCCTCCTCGAAAGCTTTGTCCAAAGGGGTATCTTTACAGGATTTGTGTGCTGCTGCAGGGTGGTCTATGCCACACACATTCATTCATTACTACAGTCTGGATATTCATTCCACCCTGGGTTAGAGCGTCTTGCAGTAACCCTTGGGCTTGGGTCTTTTTGAACAGGCCGTACCCTCGGTATGACGGAGTGGGTATTCTCGTTCCCATACTGTTATGCTAAACGCAACATCAAAGTTCCCTTTGAAAGGGAACGTCTGTAACCCTGTTCCTTGAGAAGGGAACAAGACATTACGTAGCTTTTTCATACCAGGGCAGGCCTGTGAATTGCGTCTTCGCTTCAGATAATAGAGGCTGGCGGCATGGTTCACAGGCGCCATATATATATCATGCGACACACTTAATTGCCACGTCACCTGATCACGGCAGGCCTATAAGCAGAGGCATGACTTTACACAAGCTTCAGATACTGGTCACGCGTGCAAAGGCACTCCCATACTGTTATGCTAAACGCAACGTCTCGTCCCCTTCTCAGGGAACAGGGTTACACGCGTAACCCAGACGATTTCAAACAGAAAAAGCTGTCCAAAAGTTGAAGGTGAACCAAAAGAGGACCTTTCAACAGAATAATGATCCTAAGCACACGAGCAAATCCACCAAGGAACGTCTCAAAAAGAAGAAAAGGAGGGATATGGAACGGCCGAGTCAAAACCTGGATTTGAATTGTTGCGGGGATATGTGAAATGGGCAGCACATGCAAGAAAACCCTCAAACATCAGCAACTGCTAGAATGTTGAATGGAAGAGTGGAAAAAACGTTTGCTCGTCTATGGGGTGTACTTATTTTTATTTTTACATTTTTAATTCTTGTCCATTTTCTCCTCAAACATTTTGATCCTTTTCAGGAAGCTGTTGTAGTCAGACATGTTCGTGGTCCACACGAGCACTCGAGGAGGAAATCCGGAGAGTTTGTTTAGGAGACGGTGTTCAGATGACCCGGAGTCGTACGCTGCTGCTGCGTGTGTGCGTGTGTGGATTTCGCCGTAACCTGGCGGCACTCCGTGTGTTTGCTGTAACTATAAAATCTAACCGTTTGCTCGACGGCATTTTCCAGCGTGTGCTCCAACTCCATAAACTCCGTAAACCAGGCTGTTTTTATTCATCTTACTTACATCCTCGACACGCCGCGACTGTAACACACACGACCACTTCCCTCCAGACCAACACACACACACACGACTTTTATAGTAAAAATTCAGAAGTGAAATATGTTATATGAATTCTGCCCATTTTACGTCATCCCTAATGTAAACACACACACACACAGGGCCTGACAGCATTTTCTACGTTTTCTGTGTGTTTGAAAGAGTGTATTTTGGCTCTCGATGGGGCGCGCGTGTGTGTGTGTGTGTGTGTATATCCTTATGATTTGCCGCTTATTGGCCTCACTTCATGCTTCAGAGCTCCCGAGGCTCGTAGCGAGACCTGGCACGGCCGCTCTGGGCGCAATGCGATGTTTTCTCGATGGGGGAAAAAAACGTGCGAAAGGCGTCTGGCGGTTTAAACGAGCTTCCTGAGTTACAGCCCGTCTATCAGCGGCTCTCGTAAGTCTCCACGATGATGATGATGAGGTTCTTCAAACCCAGCATGTGTCGGGAAAGCCGAGCGAGGTCGTCAGTCATTTTACCTGACCATGGCTCGGCTCGCCTCGGCCCGGTCCGTCCTCCCCCGTTCTGCCTATCCTTTACTCGTTTCGAGTCAAAGCCCGGAGTTTAATTCTGCCAAATAAGAATCACTTATTTCACTTATTAAAGTGAAGTTATAAAACGTTACCTGAGCTCAGCACACGTAACCGCTTTCCTAATCACGTCATTAAGACCCGCGTCTCGCGGACCTATTTATTTATTTATTTAATCATCTCAAGCTTGTAAAAGTGAGAAATTAATACGTTGAAAAACAAAATCATGTTTTGTTTCGGGGTTTTTTTTCTTTCTTTTTTTTCTTTTACACGTGAAGGTCCAGTCTAACATGTTGTACCCCGAAATAACGTAAACAGTATGGTACAGTACGTGAAAAAAGGGCTATTCCCGTTAGAGCTGGAAAAAAAAACGAACCCGGAGAAACGAAACCTTTCGTGCCGGGAGATCTCGAGTTCACGACGAAACAAAGTCACAGTGCGCTCTCTGAGTTGGGGAGGGGCGTACTCTTTCACCTGTCAATCACCGGGCGTTCCCGTGCGCTCATGTATGCGGAAGAGGGCGGATAGCGCGTTCCTCCAAGTGGGTTACTCCTCCTGTGGAGTTCATTCTGTGCGGAAATTTTCGAATAAAAGAAATATTCATTATCGGGGAAAAAAAAGAAAAGAAAAAAAAAATACATTGCAAACGAGTAAAAAATAAATAAATTAATTGATTCAAAAAAGTAATCAGAATCAAACCTAAATAAAATGTTTTCAAAAAGATTACGTCTGGTTCACGCTCTCGTTCTGCTTTATTTCTTTTTTCCTATATGTGGATTTTTCAGATTTTTTCTGCCGTTCACTTTAAATCTTCATCGGTCTACCGATTCCGGAGTAGGAGGTACTCTGAAAGTTAGCCACGCCCACAGCGGTAAAAGCGGCGCCGCCTCTGAGACCGGGGCCGAGTGCTCAGCAGCAGGGCAACTGCATTAAACAACAGAAACACCAAGTAGCTACTAGATAGTTTGTAGACGCGTTCACACGTACGTCCCGATCACACAAGTGTCTTCGCTTGTGGATTTTATGATTTTTATTCGAGATTTTTGGCACAAATGTTCTGTAACTATATAATTACGCCGGCCTGCGACGCAGCACGGGCAGCAGTTCCAAAAGACGTGACTTGCCATTTCTCCGAGGAATCACGAGTTCAAATCCGCATTTCTCTGGATAAACGCGTCGATGCACGCGAGTTCAGGGATAATACGTAGCGTAAATATCTTATACGATCGTGTGCGCTAAATTTACTTTGTTCTCCGCTGCCATGGGAACGACTACATTTTACAGACCCTCGTTTTACAGCGTGAAGTGATTTAGAGGATACAATTCACCATCATTTTATTCATTTTTTATTTGTATTTGTACAGTGTGTGTTCATTCTGAGATTTTGTGCATGATGCCAAACCTGAGGCTGTAAACCTTATTACCTGCTAGCAGCAGCATGTCCTGGCCGATTACACGTCAACGGAAATTTGCGTACGAGTTTCTGATGAACTTTATCGCCTGGATCGATAAAGCGAATTACAATTGAGACAGGATACAATCGAGGAGCTGAGGGTCAAAGGTCTCGTGCGAGGTCTCAGCACTGGCAGTTTGGCGATGCTAGCGTTTAAACTCAGGACCTTCTGGACTCAGGACCTCCTTAACCACCGAGCCTTAACACAGAACGCACAGAATTCCCTGCGTGGATGCCAACGTGGCTAATTCGTGTGTTTATGCTAGCTACAGGTCCTGTAGCGTTATTCCACGGAGCTGAACATAAGAGAAGCCGCTCCGACGTCGAGCGCTCCGGCGAAACGACGCGCCCGTTTACCCGCTGGAGCGAAGTATAAACTTTATGGAGTCAATTAGGACACAGCCGCTCTGAGAACGTGGTTGACCACGTGTAAACACAGAGAGCGCATGAAAACGCAACTGAAGATGTGCACTTGGCAGCGTCCTGGCGATACGGAATGAGAAACATGTTTCTAAAGCTCTGTATTCCTCTAAAAAGGGGAGGGGGAGAGGGAGGGGGAGAGGGAGGGGGCGCCTGTAAAAACTATATCACTGTATGTTCTTTATCATCATAAACCGAACTGCACTCTGATTAGACCTTCGGCTGAACTGCGGAGAGAAGCGACTGAGGGAGAACGCAGGTCCGGGTAATGTTCCTGCATTTGGACAATTATTAATCATTATGTTCTTTTGCAGGTACACAGAGGGGTAAAAACTATTTCACCAGCAGAAGCCGAGCACGTGCTGGTGGACGAGATGGGTAATTTACTGGAGGAGATTTTTTTCCGATTTGCGATCAGCAACACGAAGAACGCAGTGAGGGAAAAGTCTGGAAGCTGGTGAAGAACCGTCAGCGCCGCCATTTTACTTTAAACAGACCATAGTCCCACCTCCTTCTTTTCTATTGGCCCACAAGACCGAGGCTCGTGAAGTCACAGGTCAAAGTTCTAAAGAAATAAAGCTTATATAAATAAACAGACCTAAATAAAGTCCAGATGAAGAGACAGAAAGTGCTAACTGAAACACATCCCGTGTCCTTTCCCCTTCGGTTAATAGACTGTTTCCTCTCTCTCTCTGTCTGTCTCTCAGTCTAATGAGCTTTAACTCTCGCTCTCTATCTGTCTGTCTGTCTCTCAGTCTATCTGTCTGTCTCTCAGTCTAATGAGCTTTAACTCTCTCTCTCTATCTGTCTGTCTCTCAGTCTATCTGTCTGTCTCTCAGTCTAATGAGCTTTAACTCTCTCTCTCTATCTGTCTGTCTGTCTCTCAGTCTATCTGTCTGTCTCTCAGTCTAATGAGCTTTAACTCTCTCTCTCTATCTGTCTGTCTGTCTCTCAGTCTAATGAGCTTTAACTCTCTCTCTCTATCTGTCTGTCTGCCTGTCTCAGTCTATCTGTCTGTCTCTCAGTCTAATGAGCTTTAACTCTCTCTCTCTATCTGTCTGTCTGTCTGCCTGTCTCTGTCTATCTGTCTGTCTCTCAGTCTAATGAGCTTTAACTCTCTCTCTCTCTCTCTCTCTCTCTCTGTCTGTCTGTCTCTCAGTCTATCTGTCTCTGTCTAATGAGCTTTAACTCTCTCTCTCTGTCTGTCTGTCTATCTCTGTCTGTCTCTCTGTCTAAGAAGCTTTAACACACTCTCTATCTGTGTCTCTTTTTCTGTCTCTGTCTCTCTCTCTCCCTTTGTCTGTCTGTCCATCTGTCTGTCTCTCTCAGTTCAATAAGCTTTAACTCTCTCTCTCTAAATGTCTGCCTGCCTGCCTGCCTTTGTCTGTCTCTCTCTCTCTCTCTATCTGTCTGTCTCTCTATTCCTCTCTCTATATATATATATATATCTCTCTCTCTCTCTATCTGTCTCTCTATCCCTCTCTCTGTCTCTCTCTCTCTGTCTCTCTATCCCTCTCTCTCTGTCTGTCTCTCTAACCCTCTCTCTCTCTATCTGTCTGTCTCTCTATCCCTCTCTCTCTCTATCTGTCTGTCTCTCTATTCCTCTCTCTCTGTCTCTCTATATCTCTCTCTCTGTCTGTCTCTCTATCCCTCTCTCTCTCTCCCTCTCCTTCTCTGCAGTGAGAGAGACAGATGGAGAAACAGAAGGTATGTGTTATTCCGTGCTGTTGGACTCGGTCGTGTCTCGTCTGTTTTGACTCTCGGCATTTGAAATAAATTAGTGTCTCGTTTCAGTTCTCAGGTCAGCAGGAGTGCAGCGAGCTCTCCACCTCCTCACCTGCTCTCCGTTATCCCTCCATCTGCCTGATTCTTATCATAAAACATGTTTTATTGCAGAAGAAATAAAACAGCAAATATGAAACAATTCCAAATGACTTGGGAAAAAAAGAGAGAGAGAGAGAGAGAGAGAGAGAGAGAGAGAGAGAGAGAGAGAGGTTATTTGTCAATAAAAGACTCGCACGTGTCCGAGACGCTTGACTGGAAACGCTACAGAGGCGCGCGGGTCTGTGCTAAACATTTTACATCAATGTTACAGAATAATAAACAAAAAGATAAACGAAACAAACAAATAAACAAATAAGTAAACATAATTACAGATAACAAATAATGAAGAAATCTCGTCGTTTTCTTTTTCTCGGCCTTTCCAAAACTAAACTGATCATGTAAACTGTCCCGTCATTATAATGACTTTCTGCTTTATAAAGTTACAATAATAATAATAATAATAATAATAATAATAATAATAATAATTCACGTACAAACACTGAAACAACATTCTCATGCTAAGACGCATCTTCACCTGCTTTCTACTGTCCACGGTTGTTTATTTATTTATTTATTTATTTCATAAAATGTTTGGGTTTTGTTTTCGGAAGAGCAAACACAGAGACGAACTAGAAACGGTGTCTTTAAAACCCCAAATAAATCAAATTAAGCGATAAAACGCTCCGTGTCATTTTGTTCTAGGATGACAATCAACGCTGATTAGTTTCCTGTAGTGGCGCGTCCCTGAGTGAGTGTTTTATTCCCCTCCGCACCGCACCGCACTGGAGACTCCTTCCATACATGATGAAGACATTTACAGAAAGCTTCACCACGTCAACGATTCTTTAAGACCCGCTTAATATTATTATTCTACACATCGCCGTGAACGAGCGCGTTAACGTGAACCTGCGCCGCTGTCGGAGCCGCCGTGAGAGAGAATCTATTCCGCTGAATAATTCTCCATGCTGTGGTAATAATCCGTTCTGATATTTAACACTAAATCATTCAGACATTTTCTTAACAGTTCGGAGCTAAGAAAACGACGTGGAAACGTAACGCCAGCGTCAGCTCGTGATGAGGAACCCGTATACCCGATATACCTTTCTCTCTCCATCTCTGGAGTACGCTCACTGCACTAACGTGATTTAACGCCATTTAACGTGGGGTAGGACACGGCCCCGCCCGGCCCGGAAGCTGAAAGGAAAAGTTACGGCTCCAATAAATCCTTTACTGCTCAATCCGTGATGATGGTGATGATGATGATGATGGTGATGATGATGATGATGGTGATGATGATGATGATGATGATGATGAAGATGATGGTGGTGGTTGTGATGGTGGTGGTCATGATGGTGATGATGTGATGAAGATGATGGTGGTGATGTGATGATGAAGATGATGATGATGGTGGTGGTGATGTGGTGATGATGATGGTGATGATGTGATGATGAAGATGATGGTGATGATGTGATGAAGATGGTGGTGGTGGTGGTGGTGATGTGATGATGATGGTGATGATGTGATGAAGATGGTGGTGGTGGTGGTGGTGATGTGATGATGATGGTGATGATGTGATGAAGATGGTGGTGGTGATGGTGGTGATGTGATGATGAAGATGATGGTGATGTGATGATGAAGATGATGATGATGGTGGTGGTGGTGGTGGTGATGAAGATGTGATGATGATGTGATGATGAAGATAATGGTGGTGGTGGTGATGTGATGATGAAGATAATGGTGGTGGTGGTGATGTGATGATGAAGATGGTGGTGATGGTGGTGATGATGTGATGATGGTGATGGTGGTGGTGGTGATGTGGTGATGAAGATGATGATGTGATGATGAAGATAATGGTGGTGGTGGTGATGTTATGATGAAGATGACGGTGGTGGTGGTGGTGATGTTATGATGAAGATGGTGGTGATGGTGGTGATGATGTGATGATGGTGATGGTGGTGGTGGTGATGTGGTGATGAAGATGATGATGTGATGATGAAGATGACGGTGGTGGTGGTGGTGATGTTATGATGAAGATGGTGGTGATGGTGGTGATGATGTGATGGTGATGGTGGTGGTGGTGATGTGGTGATGAAGATGATGATGTGAGGATGAAGATAATGGTGGTGGTGGTGATGCAATGATGAAGATGATGATGTGATGATGAAGATGATGGTGATGGTGATGATGTGATGATGAAGATGATGGTGGTGATGATGTGATGATGAAGATGTGATGATGATGATGGTGATGATTAGACAATTAGACGGTTTTTTTAATTGCTTCTCATTGTCACTATAGAAACGATAATGTGTTGGAAGGAGCGCGTTAATGTGAGCCTGCGCCGCTGTCGGAGCTGCTGTTATCTGTCCAATCAGAATCCAGAATTGAACAGCACGGTTGTATAAACAGCTTCGGAAAGACGCGATGATTAAAAATAACGCTCCGTACGCGCTGCAGCTGCTCGCGTCTGTGCAAGCCGTCAGTTTGGGTTTTGCTCCAAATTCGACGTTAACAAAAACAAGCCGTACGCCTTTAGAGCGGCGTTCTGCAGGAATAAACGCAACCCCACTGTGCGACAGGAACAGGATCATTTGTCAGAGAATAAAAAAGCTGCAGTTCTGTAAAATCTTTGGGGTTTTTCTCACTTGGCTCCGGAGGCTGTGGACGCGTTTGGAAGGAAAGACTTCGCACCTGGTGCTGTCTGACTTCATCTCAGCTTTTTACACTAACGCATGAGCTCACGGACACCTGACACCACCGCTATCACGAGGAGAGGAGGAGAGGAGAGGAGAGGAGGAAAAGACAAGAGAAGAGAGGAGGAAAAGACATGAGAGGAGAGGAGGAAAAGACATGAGAGGAGAGGAGAAGAGAGGAGAAGAGGAGAGGAGGGAAGACGAGAGAAGAGAAGAGAGGAAATGAGAAGAGAGGAGATGAGAGGAGAAGAGAGGAGCAGAGAAGAGAGGAGAGGAGAAGAGATGAGAAGAGAGGAGAAGAGAGGAGAAGAGAAGAGAGGAGATGAGAAGAGATGAGAAGAGATGAGAAGAGATGAGAAGAGAGGAGAAGAGATGAGAGGAGATGAGAAGAGAGGAGCAGAGAAGAGAGGAGAGGAGAAGAGATGAGAAGAGATGAGAGGAGCGGAGAAGAGATGAGAAGAGAGGAGAGGAGCGGAGAAGAGATGAGAGGAGAGGAGCGGAGAAGAGATGAGAGGAGAGGAGAGGAGCGGAGAAGAGATGAGAAGAGAAGAGAGGAGAGGAGATGAGATGAAGAGAAGAGAGGAGATGAGAGGAGAAGAGAAAAGAGGAACAGAGAAGAGAGGAGAGGAGAGGAGAAGAGGAAACACACACCACACTCGTGGACAGGAAGTCAGAGCGACGCACATCATCTGTCTCACTCTCTGCCTGGATATCTCACACTCCTGTTGTCTGTCTGCACATCTGCTTGTCTGTGTCTCTCACTCTCTGCCTGTCTCACACCCCTCTTCAATGTCTCACTCTCTGCCTGTCTGTCTCATACTATCCCTGCTTACCTCACACCCCTCTTCACTGTCTCACTCTCTGCCTGTCTTACCATCAGCTAGTTTATCTCAGGATCTGTTCGTCCAACTTGCTATCTGTTTATCTGTCTCACTCTCAGCATGTGTCCTTCTCACTGTCTCACTCTCTGCCTGTCCCACTCCATGTGTACTGTTTGTCTCACCCTGTTTTTCTGTCTCACTCTCTGTACCCTCTCCTCGTCTGTCTGTCTCTCAGCACCGTGCTGATCCTGTAGCTATAAACCCGCCATGCTTGTTAGCGTTAGCGACGTTAGCGTGTAGCTGGAGCGTTGAGGAGCTCGCGCTGGGCCCGGAGTCGGCGAGTCCTGGGCAGCGTCGCGTGGGCAGACTGCAACTTTATCAAACTCCGCTGACGTTCTGTGTGTTTGAGAAACGCAGCAGGTTTCAGTCTGAAGAGGAAAAAACGTTTCAGTGGAATAAATTCAGCCGTTACGTGACGTGTTATTTCTCACGTTAACGACACGCTGGAATTAACGCTGCGCTGAAGTACCTCAGCGGTCACGCTTCATTTACTGCAGTGTGATGAACACGTTCCCTCTCTCTCTCTCTCTCTCTCGCTGACACGCACACACACACACACACACACACACACACACGCGCGCGCGCGCGCCGGTGGAAAGCTTGGCGCACGGCGTCTCCTGGAAAACTCATCAGCGAGGGTGGAATATTTGCGGCAGGCGATAAGTCAGCAAAAGCGACGCGAAATGCTGAAACGCTGAAGTCACACATTCCACACGTTCCTCTGGCACATGCCCTGTTTCCCAGCATGCTCTGCTCTGCACTCCCATGAGCCTCTGCTTTCTGTACAGCCTGAGCGGAGAAGTGAAGTCTCATTTACTCTTTCCCTTCATTTGCCTTCTTTATTCCCTCCTTTCTCCCTCTCTCTCTCTCTCTTTCTCTCTCTCCCCTTTTTTATTCCGTTCTTTCTTTCCCATTATTTATCTCTTTCTTCCACTTCCACTGTTCTTCCTCTCCTTCATTTGTCCTGGTCTTTTCTTTCCTCTTATTAATTCCCTTCTTCCGCTCTCATTTTTATCCTTCTTTCCTTCCTCGTGTTTACTCCCTTCCTTTTTTCCCCCCTCGTTTTTCTTCCCTCTTTTCTTTTCCTTCAATTATCCCTCCACCTTTCAATTCTCATTCCCTCCTTTCACCCTCCTTTTTTTCTCCTTTCTATTCCCTCATTTCTTTCCCCGCATTCTTTCCCTCCCTCCGTTCTTACCCTCATTTAATCAATTCTTCTTCCCTTTTTCATTCTTCTTTCTGTTCCCTCGTCTCGTCTCTTCTTTTATATTCTCTACTTTCTCTGTTCGCTTTCTTTCCTCTTGTTTTCTCTCTTTTTTATTCTTTTCCTCTTTTTCCCTAGTTTACTCACTCCTTTTTTTCCCCCCCTCGGTTTATTCACTCCTTTCTCTCTCGTTATTATCCCTCCCTTTGTTTCCCTCCTTACAAGACCTTTTGTTTATTTCTACCTTCTCCTCCCTCAGTTATTCCTTCTTTTCTCTCCTTCATTTATTCCTTTCTTCCAAAGACGGACGGTAAAGGGAAGAATGAAAGCAGAGAGATGTAGAAGAGTCGGCGTGACGGGAAGCGGAGCGACTGAGAAAAAGAAAAGCGGAAGGTCGGTATCGTGAGAAATCACATCCCCTTATCACACACCGAGATCTCTCTCAGCCCAAATTAGTCCTGCGTCCGAGTCGCTTTCATTTCAACATGAGCTCCGAGTCTGTGACAATAACCTCCGGCTAAGACTGACAGACAGAGAGAGAGAGAGAGAGAGAGAGAGAGAGAGAGTTTATTAAAATCCGCCTCTCGTCTGACCCGGCTATGACCACTTCCCTGAGCATGACCTCACAGCGAGGACAAACAGGAAGAGACATGTAACTGAAGCAGAACTGAAATGAAAGTCTTAAAGAGACCCAGTATTCAAGAGAGCGAGTCTTAAAGAGAACGAATCTTTAAGAGAGCGAGTCTTAAAGAGAGCGAGTCTTAGAGAGAACGAGTCTTAAAGAGAACGAGTCTTAGAGACTGCGTCTTAGAGAGCGAGTCTTAAAGAGAGCGAGTCTTAAAGAGAGCGAGTCTTAAAGAGAGCGAGTCTTAGAGAGAACAAGTCTTAAAGAGAACGAGTCTTAGAGACTACATCTTAGAGAGCGAGTCTTAAAGAGAGCGAGTCTTAAAGAGAGCGAGTCTTTAAGAGAGCGAGTCTTTAAGAGAGCGAGTCTTTAAGAGAGCGAGTCTTAGAGACTGCGTCTTAGAGAGCGAGTCTTAAAGAGAGCGAGTCTTAAAGAGAGCGAGTCTTAAAGAGAGCGAGTCTTAGAGAGAACAAGTCTTAAAGAGAACGAGTCTTAGAGACTACATCTTAGAGAGCGAGTCTTAAAGAGAGCGAGTCTTAAAGAGAGCGAGTCTTTAAGAGAGCGAGTCTTTAAGAGAGCGAGTCTTAGAGAGAGCGAGTCTTAGAGAGAGCGAGTCTTAGAGAGAGCGAGTCTTAAAGAGAACGAGTCTTTAAGAGAGCGAGTCTTTAAGAGAGCGAGTCTTTAAGAGAGCGAGTCTTAAAGAGAACGAGTATTAAAGAGAACGAGTCTTAGAGACAGCGAGTATTTAAGAGAGCGAGTCTTTAAGAGAGCGAGTCTTAAAGAGAACGAGTCTTAGAGACAGCGAGTATTTAAGAGAGCGAGTATTTAAGAGAGCGAGTCTTTAAGAGAGCGAGTCTTTAAGAGAACGAGTCAAAGAGAACGAGTCAAAGAGAACGAGTCTTAGAAAGAGCGAGTCTTAAAGAGAGCGAGTCTTAGAGAGCGAGTCTTAGAGAGCGAGTCTTAAAGAGAGCGAGTCTTAGAGAGCGAGTCTTAGAGAGCGAGTCTTAAAGAGAGCGAGTCTTAGAGAGCGAGTCTTAAAGAGAGCGAGTCTTAGAGAGCGAGTCTTAAAGAGAACGAGTCTTAAAGAGAACGAGTCTTAAAGAGAACGAGTCTTAGAGAGCGAGTCTTAGAGAGAGCGAGTCTTAAAGAGAACGAGTCTTAAAGAGAACGAGTCTTAGAGAGCGAGTCTTAAAGAGAGCGAGTCTTAGAGAGCGAGTCTTAAAGAGAACGAGTCTTAAAGAGAACGAGTCTTAGAGAGCGAGTCTTAGAGAGAGCGAGTCTTAAAGAGAGCGAGTCTTAAAGAGAGCGAGTCTTAAAGAGAGCGAGTCTTAAAGAGAGCGAGTCTTAAAGAGAACGAGTCTTAGAGAGCGAGTCTTAGAGAGCGAGTCTTAGAGAGCGAGTCTTAAAGAGAGCGAGTCTTAAAGAGAACGAGTCTTAGAGACTGTGTCTTAGTAATCGAGTCTTAAAGAGAGCGAGTCTTAAAGTCAAGAACGAGACTGAAAACCATCAAATCGTTTTCGAGGCTGAGGTTTCTCTTCAGCCAGTCGGCATTGTTTGTGGGAATAAAGAATAAAGAAAAGAATTCAATAAACAAGAAAAACGGGAATAAATAAAAAGAGAGAAAATGGGGGAATAAAAGAAAGGAGAGAAAGCGAGTGGAGAAAAGACTATGATAAAAATGAATTTGCTGAGTCTGTTTTTTTTTTTATTTGTTCATTAGTGAAAAACGGAATGTCTCCACTTATCCATCTCTCTCCCTCTCTCTCTCTCCCTCCCTCTCTCTCTCTCCCTCTCTCTCTCTCCCTCTCTCTCTCTCCCTCTCCCTCTCTCTCCCCCCCCCTCCCTCTCTCTCTCTCCCTCTCTCTCCCCCGTAGGGCCGTGTCTCTCTCTCTCTCCTCTGATTGGCTGGCTGAAACCCCAGAGCCACTATGAAAAGCCATTATAAAGCCTAATAGTGCGGTTTATGAACTTTATTAGCGGCGGTTAATAAAAGCGCAGGTTGTGGAGTTCTCGGTGTCGAAGTGATCCAGAGCTGCAGAGCGTTTTCACTCCTTCTTCAGGATAATAAGTGCTTTAACTGCTTTAACTCAGAGTCCAGCAGTGCGGCTTTACCGACACCCGGGGGCTCGGGGGCTCCTTCACACCATCCAGCGTCCCAGCTCAGGAGAAACGTTTATACAGAAGGACAAACTGGAACGTTTCATATCCGAGCCTTTGTCCCAAACGCTAGAGTTCACATGCACCCAGCGAGTCCTTCCACCCAGTCTGTTAAAGTCTAAACATCACTGTTAATCCCAGCAGCAGGTCAGCCGGACCACGTGTGGACTGTACGCCGGAGAGAGAAGGCGTGTCTAATCATCACACAAAGCTCAGGTGAAAGTTCAGGAAGTGTTTCCACGTGAACTACATCATGAGGTTCGGGTCACCAAACAAATCACACAGAACCTCTTATAAAGAACCGTCCGTTACTCTACACAATTCTACACGACAGACCGCCGATCACGTACAAATACGTTTAAAGACGGAATAAATGAATAAAAACTCGAGCATTAAAAGTCAAGTTCTGTTTCTTCGCACTTCTGATTATCCCCTTCTTCATCCGTACTTATTTATTCCCTCCGTTTTTCTCTTCGGGTTTATTCACACCCGTGTCTTCCACCCCCTTTCCCTCCTCTCATTTATTCTCCGTCCCTCCTTACGCTCCTCTCGTTTATTCTCTCCTTCCTTCCTCCTATTTATCCCTCGGTTTCTCCGCATGTTGTTTTTCTCTGCTTGTTTATTCCTTCCTTTCTCTCCCCTCATTTATTATCTTCCCTCACTTATTCCCTTTCCTAACACATTCCATTGTTTCTCTCCTCGAGTTTATTCCCTCCCTCCCTCCCTCCCCGTATACACACATCCCTTCGTTTTCTCCTCTTACTTACTGTCTTCCCTTATTAATTCCCTTCATTTCCTCTCATTTATTCAATTTATTCTCTCCCTTCTTCCTCCTGGATTTTCTCTCCCCTCATTTATCCCCTTCCCTAACTTGTTTCCTCACTCCAGTTTATTCCCTCCCCCCCACATATTCCTCGCCCCCCCCATTTATCCTCTTCCCTCCTCGACTCCTCAGGTTCCTCTCTCTTCGTTTATTCTCTCCCTTCCCGTTTCTCTCCTCACGTTTATTCCCCTCATTTATTCCTTCCTCTCATTTATTGTTTTTTTTTTCCCCTCCCGTCCCCTCGTTTGTCCTCTTCCCTTATTTTATTCCCTCCATTCTCTCCCCTCGTTTATCCCCTTAGCTCGGGGTTTGCTCAGCTTGCGTGCTGTGTTGAATTTACAGTAATGGAATTTCTGTGGCATTCCTCGGTATAAAAGAATAATAGTTGATGGCAATAAAAGGGGCACCGGGGAGCCTGGCATCGGCGCGCGAGCGTGTTTGTGTTTCATTAGGGGGAAAGTGAGCGAGGGAAAACAGCTGGCCTGCTGCAAAACACTCACTATCCGTCACCTTTAGCAGTAAGAAAACACACACACACACACACACACACACACACACACACAGAATGTACCACTGCAGGAAGCGGGCGATGCAGACGCACGTTGGAACGACAGCCGGACTTTTCTTTGATTAACCCAAATATGCAGAACGAGTCCAAAAACAGCAAGTGCCACTGCTTAAATGTAAATCAGGAAAAGTCACACACACACACACACACACACACACACACACACACACACACACACACCCGTCTAAAAATGCATGAGTAATTGGTGCTGTGTGCATGCGTGGTTAGCCGTGGCACGCTGGCACCGAGGCAGCCGAGACGAGAGCAGCTCCCTCTTCCAACGCGGCCCGAAACGTTCGCGAATCCGTACCGATTTACAAAAAACCGTCTCGTAACGAAGGTTACAAGCACGCCGTTATTCATTACTATAAAGCTGAACAACATCCAGTCATGAACTTCTCACGAGATCACGCTGCCATTTCACACGCCGCTGGAATCCGAGGCCTTTACGGAAAATAAATAAATAAATAAATAAATAAACGATCACATCAGAAACAGAACAGGAAAAGAGGCTGGAGAGAACGTTTTACGAGCGATTCTCAAGATAAGGTCGGAGCTAAAAATACATTTTTACGATGATCTTGTCGGAGCCAGCTTGCACAATCTGCGCGCGCGCACTTCCTCTGCTGTTCCAGACGCATTTCGACACTCGATCACACCGAGAGCGCATTTTTCTCGGCTGAGGGTGCGCTTGGCGAGCGCTCGGACGCTCGGATTATGGACGCGGTGTTCCGATTATTCCAGGTTCAATCCGAACACGCTGGGATGGTGTGGGAAAAGATGCGTGCAGGATGAGGCGTGTTTAGAACAAACAGTGAGTTATCTGTTTTAGCGAACCGTGCATTCTGTTCTAATGAGAAAACCGTCCAGTGTCAGTCAGGAGAAAAAACGGCTGCACTCCACACACACACACACACACACACACACACACACACACACACACACACACACACAGAACGGTCAGGCTGTCGATTCTGCGTCAGTTCCTTGGCTCTACTGATCAGTCTATCAGCAGAGAAGTGACAGATTAAAGGAAAAAACAGTGACTGTGGGGGAATTTATCTTGTTTACTGCCACGGTTTGGTTCCACACGTCCCCTTTATACAGACTGTCACTTTCATCCCATGATAAAACATTCTATCCATCCATCCTGACGGGCGTGGTCTCTTCCAGGAGCACCATCATCAGAACACCAAGAGAAGGAAGGTCTTCAGGGGAACATGCTGTTCGTCCCTCCAGTACACAATCTACGGAAAAGCGTATGCGGCCATCTTTCTTCCGGTTTTCATACGTTTCCTTCGTATCGTCGTCTGCAGCTCCGAGCTTAACTCCATAAACACTGCTGAGTCAACAGATGGGAAAAGGCCGATAGATGTGTGTATGCCTTGAGTGACTAAACACGTTCTACCCCCCCAATCGGCCAGTTTATTCTGTGACTGAGGCTGCATGGTTTCCTCGTTAGAAGACAGAGCTTCGCGTGCCTCCTTACTCAGCTCTGGTGAAACACCACGACACAGTCAGCGCCGGGAGTTTGTGAATCAGTGGAACATGCTGTAAACATTACACAGCGCAATTATCCATGCCTTCATGCTGAAGTCAACGCAGAAATGAGTGGGCAGAAAAGTGTGTGTGTGTGAGAGAGAGAGGGAGAGAGAGAGAGAGAGAGAGAGAGAGAGATGGAATGAATAGAGAAGGGAGGGGGGGGTCGGGGAGAACGAGTCACCTAAAAGGAGACGTTTGGCCTGAAATGAAATATACACAAAGCATCCCTTCGTACCCCTAACGCAGGCGATCAGCCGACACATGTTTGTTGTCCGAAGTTTGCTACGAGAACAATCCCAAAATCCAGATTGCTCAATCCAAAAGCGTCCTATTCAAAGCAGTTCACGGAGTGATGCAATCACTGGCTTACGGTGTTCCAAAGCCAACTCGGTCAGAGGACGGCCTCGCTAGGCCTGCGCGTCAAACTAACATGCGTATGATTCGGATGTAGACGCAGAAAGCACGGAGCTCGGAGTACTGAACACGAGCACAGAACCCGTTCGAATTCTCCGGACGTGGGGTTTTGTTCCGTGAACGGACAGAGGAGCCGATCCTCCCCGTTTAATACCTTAAAACCTAGACACACGGACAGGTGGAGGATTAAACCAAAATGAAAAGCAAGTCCGCTTAAAGACTTCATTTGTAATGTTTAGAGACATCTGCTGACCGTGAGGTGAACTGCAGCTACAATAAAAACACTGACCAGCCTTCCTCGTCCCCCCGAGCGACCCTCTACAGACACAATATTCTGCCTGGTCTACTCTACTCTTACTGTCTTTTATTGTGACGCGTCCTTCAGCTCTGGAAAGGCGCTATACAAATTAAACATATTATTATTATTATTACAATATACCCTGTGAGTGACACTTACAGTGGGGAAATTTCCAAGGACCCTTAATAAAGGTACCCTAGGTAAATAAATAGGTCAATAAAATGTACCTAGAGTCTTCTTCTTTAGCTATTCGACTAAAGTCATCAACATGCCATGGGGGGCGGTGTTTAAAAATACCAGAAGCTGGTTAGGAGATGGCTAGCTTTAGAGTTTAGTCAGGTTTTATTGCTTAATTACTCGGTAAAAAGCTCAGGAATGCTTACAGAATGAATAATAAAATGAACATGTAATGAGTTATTAGGTGTAACTAAGCTCATTATAATATTTAAATTAGACGTCGGCCGACAGTGGATTTTAGCGATACCGATAACTAAGTCAGGCGGTACCTACCTGTCGATAAGCGATTAACCAACCCCAATATTGAATGAAAACTTAACACTCAAAGTAAAAGATCTCTAAACTTTATTACAAGAGTAAACAGTACTGAGTGGACCTTGAAAATGTACCGTTTTAAATTAAATAAATAAAAGATATACATAAAGACTAAACAAAAAAGTAGCACTCCAAATAACAAATAAAAATAGAGACGTCCATGACGAACCAAAAAAAAAAACACTTCAAATAACACAACAAAATGTGAGTGAGTTTTTATTTCGCCTCTAGAGGCCGCTCTTGTGCTGTATAACGACAGAGGACCCTTCTCGGCCGCTCCCAACGGAAACGGACCCGATCGATACCGCTAATTTAAATAATATTTACTCAGACAGCAGGTTATTAAGCTTCATCGAGGATACAAAACAGACAATCAAACAAAAAAAAGACGCACAAGATACAACGCGATTTATTTTTGTCCGTCCTAACGCTGTAGACCGCGATTTCCGACAGGATCGTCCGACCTGAGCTCCATCGTGATCGTTGGAATCCATCTATATTCCCGGTACCATTATTAATCTGACCGAGACTAATATAAAGAAAGCTTTACATTCAGTCACCTACACTACCGCTCAAAAGTTTACGCACTCGTTCTTTATTTTTATTCTCTCCACATTTTATAATAATAATAAAGTCATCAAAACTCTGGAGTAACACAAATGGAACTATGGGAATTATGTTGTGATAAAAAATAATCCTAAATAAATCAAAATAATTTAATATTTTAGCGTCGTCAAAGTCGACGCCCTTTTCGCCTGGAATTTGCCGAAACGTATTCTCGGCGTTTGAAAGGAACGGACACGTCGGCACGGTCATATTTTTGCCCGCGACACCGGTTTCACACGTTCAATCGCACACCTTCAGATCGACAGCTTCTCAACATCACGAGAAACGGTTCGGTCGGGTGTCCACAAACTTTTGACCGGTAGTGTGTATATACGGTCCTGAGTAAAATCCATCTCGACGGGCTGTGTGATTTCTCCACGCGTTCACGCCGTTCGTTCCGTTTCACACCCGAGACATCGGGCCTTTTGGTGTTTTGATGAAAAACAGCTCTGCGTTGTTCAGGCGCAAAACGTATACGCGGAGATTTAGAAACCTGTCACGTATCCTGAAATCTGTTTCCTCTCGCTGTGAAAATCCAGACGAACGCGCCTGATAGCCGGCCAAATCCGCACGTTTTCTCACTCACTGCGTAATTATAGTAACATATGTAGCTGTTATACACCGGAACGAGAAGCCAACAGCACGACACACCAGTTACGACCGAACACATGGGAGGAACACGGCGGGTAAAACCACCACGGCTCAGCGAACACCCGGATCGGACCGACCTCCGGGAGTACGATACCCACTTGATTACGCTAAACACGTTCACTTTACACTTTCTCCTTCTGCTGTTTTCTGTAAACGCACCCGATGGAGCGGAAACGGAACGGTTTCGTCAGCGCGAAGCTCCAGAGACCTGCGTTACAGCTACAGTTACATGTGCTACGGAAATAATAATAATAATCTAACGGGTACGGGCCGCGATGCTCGTTTCCTGTCAAACGCACAGTGTGTCGGTGACGTGAGGTTCCTGTGCTACTGTCAATCAATCAATTAACCAATCAATCAATTAATCAATCACAGGGAATTGTACAGTGGACGTCTGATATGATTAATAATAATAATAATAATAATAATAATAATAATAATAATAGATGTAACAAAACGACGTGTGCAATCATAATCGCTTACACGGACGTTTCTCCGTCATTTGTGGAAGGAGTCTCCAGCGTTATGTTAATGCACTCATTCTGGGATACCTCGTTACGGTTTCTATAGTAACAGCTCGTTCACCGGGGCTTCACGGCGGATACTCCCTATGAACTGATTTTTAAAAATATATATCTTTTATACGATGAAGATTTCTCCAAAGAGACATTTATGTAGCACTGACAGAAAGATTAGCGGTTAGCACGTTCGCCTCACGCCGCCAGGGTCGGGGGTTCGGTTGCCGCCGAGTGTGTGCGGAGTTTGCACGTTCTCGGCCGAGGTGCCGCGGGGGTTTCTTCCCCCAGTCCAAACACATGCACGGTGGGCCGAATGGCGCGTCCAAAGTGTCCGTGGTGTGTGAATGTGTGTGTGATGCCTTGTGCCCGATGCCTCCTGGGATAAGCTCCAGGTTCCCCACGACCCGGTAGGATAAGCGGTGTAGAAAATGGATGGATGGATGGATGGCTTTTGTGTCAGTAACTTTTCTGACATCTTCAAGGGGGGACGGGGGACGGACGGGACGGGACGGGGGGGACGGGACGGGACTGTTTATAGCTGCTAGAACGCAAGCGAGAACAGGTAACATGTAGTTTCATGGTTATTTCATAACGTTAAATGTAACTATAAATGGATAATAAAAGCACGCCATGTCAGTCTTTAATAAAAGGAATAAAACTCTCCGGGACAGGCGTCAGAGGAGCGTAACCGACGTTATAATGGACGTGGCGTCGCGTCCGTGTATCGCACCGTGACGCATTTAGTTTTCCGGCGAGTTTTTCCGTTCGCTCGAAGCGTCTCTTCGCTCCGCATTAACGCTGCTTACACACTTTCAGGCGTGTAAACCTCGCTCCTTTTTTCTTTTTTTCTTTCACGTCCGCCAGCCTGCTGCCAGTTTCCAGCCTTCGCCGAGTGTCTCAGAGAGCGAAAGACAATGAGATTATTCATTTTGCCCGCGAAGGGCCCGAGAACGTGGCTGTGGGATCGGAGCTCGTAAATGCCGAGGCGCATTCGCGCACATGTGGTTCGAGTTTGGCAGCAAAAAAAGTCCCAATCAGACCTTGCGAGTCTCTATTGTGCGACGGGACGACTGCGGAGAGGAGAGTCCCATTAGCGTAATGATAAGTTCGGGAAGCGAGGGTAATTACACACAACGCCCTCCTTCACTGCGCGCACACACACACACTCACACACTCACACACCACCATCATGTAAACACGACATCCACTCAGGACACACATCAGCATCAGGGTTTGGGAAAAATACGCTCGGTTGTTATTAACCGAGCCTACGCAATTCTTTAAATCTCTCTCTCTCTCGCTCTCTCTCTCTCCATTCCAGGACGCATACTTATTTACGGTCATATTTATAGTTTTCTTTTTTCTATCAAAGATCTTAAACACACACACACACACACACACACGCTTTCACAACTCATTTCACACACATCCCTGAGCAGGATCAACTGATCGACTGGAGAGAACCGAGATCTGAACGAAGGAAGAGACGTAACAGGAAGCGCGGCGAGCGTGGCGAGCGCGGCGAGCGTGGCGAGCGCGGCGAGAGCGCCGCTGGACCGGTTCGCTTTTGCTTTCTAGTTACTGTGAGCACTTCCAAAACATCAGAAGAACATCTGTCTTCTGAAAGACGCCGAGTTCTGTATAATAAATCTGAAGCAGCCTTGTGTCGCATGAGTCCTGCTCATAGGAGTCAATCCTATAATCGTGTTCGGCGGATTAGTTTGGAGTTATGAAAGCCCATGGCAGATGGCGAGGTCTCTCTCTCTCTCTCTCTCTCTCTCTCTCTCTCTCTCTCTCTCTCTCTGCAGAACGATGTCGCAATCTGCGCTCGTGTCCGAACGAAACCGTCAGCGTCGCGTTATTTTAGAAAAGAAAAAGCACCTTGGCGGCAGCTGGAGCTGAAGGTCGAAGGTTCTCTGGCGCGTCTCCCGCGTATACACGCTTTCCAGAAAGTGACGTCTGCCTTTGGCTGCACAAACAACCCGCTGCATCCAATTAGCACGGATGTCCAGTGATGTCCAATAACTAATGCGGCGCTGTCAGCGGAACGTGGTTTATTACTGGATGAAAAGTGATTTAAAGCCGCAAATATTCCGAGCGTTCGAGGCGTCTGGCACGGAGCCTCCGCCTTTCGTAAGGCAGATATTCGCAGCGTCGTCTTAGGTAAACACGCCGCCGAGCGATGTTCCTACCCGGACGGGACTGGTTCAGCTCAGCGGTTCGTGACTGGGGTTTAGTGTTTGCTTAAAGTCCGGATCCACAATACATCATTTGTTTATCGTTATTTCATTACGGGCCTTTGAGACTCTCGACAGATCAGAGAAGGCGTCAGGGTCTAAATGATCTCTCTGCCGATCGCTAGGAGTGATCATCCTGACAAATCCCAGACATTCCAGATGACAACGAGTGTGTGTGTGTGTGTGTGTGTGTGTTTGGATACAGGCCGGTCTTTAACCACGGATATTGATGTCATAACAACAACAACACTGAGTTCCTGTCAACCAATCATGGTCGAGTTTTAAAACAATAAGAATTCTTGAATAATAATAATAATAATAATAATAATAATAATAATAATACTTGAGTACTTTAGCATCTTTTATATGGAGATAGTAAAAGGCACTGACAGCAGAAACAGGGTCCGGGTTCGGGGAGTATTAACGATTTTCTCGGTCTGAAATCTGTGGTGCGTTCCAGTCCTCCAGGGAAGTTCGTAAATACGACATCGGGTGCGTTCAAGTCAGTTCTCGGTCGGCGCAAGATGGCGGCGTACCTTTTCTTAACGAACTGCATTAACGCAGCGAGTTTTTTTTATTTTTTATTTACGTTAACTCTACTAGAACGCGCCTCGGGTGTGTTTCGTTTTATTTCAAAAATGTTTTTCAGCGCTCCACGAAGCCGGCGTGAACTTTATCGTCGCGTATCGTAGCCTGCGATCGCGGCGGCGCCCGTGCGCGTTCACCTCGGAGAAACGCGCTCTTTTCCGACGCGACGCGAGCGCGGCGTGTTCCGGGTGTTTCCGAGCGGGTTCGACGAGCCTCGTAGCACGAGCACCTGTACCGCGGCCGAGGAGAATCTTACAGGAAGCTGTCGTGAGAACGAGAACGATAGATCTTTTAAAAAAAAAGAAAATCGTCGTGCCGCTCAGACTGAGGCTCGAGTCACATGACGGGTCAGCGCTCGCGTTTGTTTCCCTGAGAAATCCGGGTGAACTTTCTCTCCGTCCCCGAAGCGAGCGATCCCGCAGTGATAAACATCCCGCACCTCCTCAGACCGCGGACTCCGCGTGGCGTCCGCTCGACGCAAGACGACGTCGCGATGACGATTAGCGACCGAACGTTCTCGGGGTCTGCCGTACCGATGCGGCGAGTCGTGAACCTCGGCTCTCGGGAGTCACGCGCGTAGACCGCTCGCGGTCAATCTCCTCGTGAACCGGCTGAACACGCGGTTAGTTTTCCTCCGGCATTTAACCACAAACTCTGACTTCACCGGTGAGGTTTAACATCACACTCACACCGCACAGCCACATCAACGCTGGAGCAAAAACAGAAATAAAAAAGAAATAAGCACCAACACGGCACTTTTAACACGTCACGCTACCGGATCTGCTCACGGCTCAAAGCTGGCAACGCGGGTGGTGAATAAACGTAGCGGCGTGGCCTGTCGTGGTAGACGTAAACGTGTCATTTTATACCGATATACATCATAACACCTGCCGTCATTCGCAATCACAGCATCCCGTCACTCTCATGAACCGTCGGAACACCCATGAATAATTTCAACCACATTTTCTCCAGCCTTCCTATCGAGCCCCCCCCCCCTCACACACACACACACACACACACACACACACACACAAACACCCCCCCTACCTTGTCCTTGTCCTGGAGCCATGCAGAAGCTCGCCGTGTGAGATTTAATCGGCTGCGCCTTCTCCTGGGCCGCCGCCGTTTTCGCACGGAGGAAGTCGGCGTCCTGTAGGCGCTCCACGCGCTCGTCCTGTTTCCAGCACAGATCCGTGAGATCGGCGACGTCGGCAAACCCGTGATGGTGACCGAGCATTCCCAAGAGCGCGGCGCACTTCGAGCGGATGCGCACTTCCGATTTTCCCGTGTGCATGTTCGAACCCTCAGCGCATAACACCTCACCACGGATTCTTCCTCGTACCTGCCCAGGAGGAGAGGGGAAAGAAATCATGTACCGGACGCTCCAGAGCGAAGCGCGAAGAGCGAAGAGCTCGTCGTCCCCCACCCCCTCGACCTTTCTTCCTTCCTTCCTTCCTTTCTTCACGCAGGTTTCCGTACACTGAACCTCTTTCATCTGAACAACAGACCTAATCGTACACGACGGCAGAGCTCCGAAGAGGAGCGTGTAAACGTCGAACCGCTCGCAGACACGTTTTAATGACATTGACACCCATTTCCTTCTCCGTTCTCGACCCTGAACCGACAGCTCTACTTAACACCTACGGCTTTTAAACGGACCTGTGCGGCGTTTAATTACAGCGCTCAGCGTGCGTTTAACCCCTGCAGCGTTCACTCACAGCGCGGTGAACTCTACTGAACGCGCGCAGTCCCGCGGCGGCCGGATGAGGATGAGAATGCGAATACGACGGACGCCTGTACATGAAGTCTGCTGTGGTAGCGCCTGATACGAGTGTTTTGACCTGTAGAGTATCCAGTGAAGAGTTTCATGTAGTGTTCAGTTCACTCCTGCAGCGCTCGGTTAATAAACTACACTGAACTGAATGAAAATCAGACCCTGTTGATCATGAACACGTCGATGATTAGTACCACCGCAGAACTGATTTCATTTTTACCAGCTCCGACTGAACGCCTACAGTGTTCCGCTCGTCGCTGCTTTTGAATCAACACCTTCAGGGCTAAATGAACTGTCGTAGTGCCGCGTGCGGGTTTAATTCACGCGGCATTTGATCCCGTCCGCTGAACACACACAAATGTTCCCCTTCGGGTCGTTTTATTACAGGCCGCGTGTCCCTGCGGCGCTCGTCCGGCGTTCGGGTAACACTCACAGCTGAATCAACGTCTGCAGGTGACGTTCATGTCATTCGATTAATTAACACGAGAAGAATTCCTCTCATCTTTAGAGTACTGAATTAACGCCCGCAGTGTTGGGTTCATTACACACGTTTATTTAAGACGTGTGACGTCAGGTTAATTACACACGTTTATTTAAGACGTGTAACGTCGGGTTAATTACACACGTTTATTTAAGACGTGTAACGTTAGGTTAATTATACACGTTTATTTAAGACGTGTAACGTCAGGTTAATTATACACGTTTATTTAAGACGTGTAACGTCGGGTTAATTACACACGTTTATTTAAGACGTGTAACGTCGGGTTAATTACACACGTTTATTTAAGACGTGTAACGTCGGGTTAATTACACACGTTTATTTAAGACGTGTGACGTTAGGTTAATTACACACGTTTATTTAAGACGTGTAACGTTAGGTTAATTACACACGTTTATTTAAGACGTGTAACGTTAGGTTAATTACACACGTTTATTTAAGACGTGTAACGTCGGGTTAATTACACACGTTTATTTAAGACGTGTAACGTTAGGTTAATTACACACGTTTATTTAAGACGTGTAACGTCGGGTTAATTACACACGTTTATTTAAGACGTGTAACGTTAGGTTAATTACACACGTTTATTTAAGACGTGTAACGTTAGGTTAATTACACACGTTTATTTAAGACGTGTAACGTCAGGTTAATTATACACGTTTATTTAAGACGTGTAACGTCGGGTTAATTACACACGTTTATTTAAGACGTGTAACGTCGGGTTAATTACACACGTTTATTTAAGACGTGTAACGTCGGGTTAATTACACACGTTTATTTAAGACGTGTGACGTTAGGTTAATTACACACGTTTATTTAAGACGTGTAACGTTAGGTTAATTACACACGTTTATTTAAGACGTGTAACGTTAGGTTAATTACACACGTTTATTTAAGACGTGTAACGTCGGGTTAATTACACACGTTTATTTAAGACGTGTAACGTTAGGTTAATTACACACGTTTATTTAAGACGTGTAACGTCGGGTTAATTACACACGTTTATTTAAGACGTGTAACGTTAGGTTAATTACACACGTTTATGCAGGTTAATTATAAACATTTATTTAGGTTAATTATAAACATTTATTTAGGTTAATTATAAACATTTATTTAGGTTACTTATAAACATTTATTTAGGTTAATTATAAATATTTATTTAGGTTAATTATAAACATTTATTTAGGTTAATTATAAACATTTATTTAGGTTAATTATAAACATTTATTTAGGTTAATTATAAACATTTATTTAGGTTAATTATAAACATTTATTTACGTTAATTAAAAACATTTATTTAGGTTACTTAAAAACGTTTCTTTAGGTTAATTATAAACATTTATTTACGTTAATTAAAAACATTTATTTACGTTAATTAAAAACATTTATTTACGTTAATTAAAAACATTTATTTAGGTTACTTAAAAACGTTTCTTTAGGTTAATTAAAAACATTTATTTAGGTTAATTATAAATATTTATTTAGGTTATTTATAAACGTTTATTTAAGACGTGTAGTGTTAAATAAATGTTTATAATTAATCTAACACCACACGCCTTGAATAAATGTTTATAATTAATGTAACCTGTAGTGTTAGATTAATTATAAACGTTTATTTAAATACTACAGTCTTCATTTAATTATCAGTGGAATTAGCATTTACAGTGCTGAGTTATCTGATCAGCACTGATCTGAGACCTGCAGCATTCACGGACTCACCAGTGTTGTATTAATGAATGATCCCACAGTGTGTGTGGAATTAGTGTGGAATTAAGGCTCGCAGTGTTCAGTTCAGCAGTAGTGTTGGATATCTAAGCTTCTGGGATTGACAGCCCGTCACAGTGGTTCTGGGTGGTGTTGAGTGGTTCTGGGTGGTGTGGAGTGGTTCTGGGTGGTGTTGAGTGGTTCTGGGTGGTGTGGAGTGGTTCTGGGTGGTGTTGAGTGGTTCTGGGTGGTGTGGAGTGGTTCTGGGTGGTGTGGAGTGTTCACGTACCTGTAGAAGGTGAGCGTCTCCGCGGTGTGCAGTGTTGAGCAGCTGATGTCGGGCTCCTCATCATCTTTTCTAACACATTAACAGCGTTCCTCTGCGCGTCCTCATCCTCAGCCTCATCCTCTACCCCAACACACACGCTCACGAACTCACACACTCACACACTCACGCTGTCGCAACACCGGAGCTGCAGAAAGCCCGAAACAGCGCGCTGCTCTCTGACTGACAGCTCCATCCACCAATCAGATCGCAGCGGTGGAGCCAAACGCACCAATCGCCAGCGCGCGGGGCGGGGCCATAACCAACATCACGAACATGCCAGCTGCAAACTGCGTTCAGAGATAAATCAAGTTAAATAAATAAATAAATAAATAAATACATAAATAAAATAACATAACATAAATAAATAAAATAAATGTACGTTATATATATATATATATATATATATATATATTTTTTTATTATTCTCTAACTAAAATTTAAAAAAGAATATTTTATGAGCTGTAAAATAAATAAAATATAAAAAATCAAATGAAATGAATTTAGACACTATTTACAAAATTAAAACTATTCGAAGGAATTAACGACTACTCCTAGATCTGGATAGATGGATACACTCCTGGAAAATAAAGGAATAGAAGGATGAAAGTTGTTTTTTTTTGCTTGTTTTTTTTAATGTGAATTTATTGAACAGGTTTGAAGAGATGGTGTTCAGTCTAATACTGATGTGGAATATATCAAGCAATAAAACACAAATGCAGGCCACAGAGATAATCTAGACGGAGCAGACTCGTCTGGTCGACACTACACTGTGGATAGGACAGGACTGTAATGAGTTTAGAATGAGATAATGTTCTCGTACAGAGGAAAACACAGCTCCAGGAGGTCAGTGCATGAGAATGTTGCAGGAGTCTAGATGTAAGCATGGCTGTAGCCGGGTATAAGAGGCATGCAACAGCTTATCAAAGGACATGTCCAATTTAAATCTATAGAAAACTAAAATACTCATTTCTGTGCATACATATCAAATAATATACAAGACATATCAAATAATATACAAGACATATCAAATAATATACAAGACATATCAAATAATATACAACACATCAAATAATATACAACACATATCAAATAATATACAATACATATCAAATTATATACAACACATAAAAGTGCTGATGAATGTGTTGCTCTCGCCTCTCCCTCCCCCTGGTGGCCATTATGGAGCAGTGCTCGTAAATAATAGGATAAGAAGAAGAAGAAGGAGGAGGAGAAAGAGAAGAAGAAGAAGAAGGAGGAGGAGGAGGAGAAGAAGAAGGAGGAGGAGGAGGAGAAGAAGAAGAGGCAACAATAATAACAATAATAAAAATCATCATACATGAACAGTGATAATATGGTAAAATACAAAGAGAGCATCGTCACACTTCTTCCACCAGTGCGCCACCATTTGGAACCGTTTTCTGACTTCTGAATGAAAACTTCACTTCCTACAGAATAAACAAATCATCCATGTCTTCCCTTTAATATAAATACAGTTCAGAATATATTTTTTTCCCTCTACAGCTTTTCTTACCATACGTTTACTGACAGAAAGACCACCGGTACCATTTGGAGGTGGGTGTAGATGACTGAAAAGTCGCACCAGTGGAACATTAAACAAAATCGATGTATTTCTGATTAGATGCTGCTTGTAGCTTTGCAGGGTTGCGTTGCAGGTACAGGTGCAGGGCATTTTCTGTCTCGCCTACAGGGAATTCCCCTGGACGTCCACGCTTCACTTTTAACATCAAACGTAGTTCTCAGATAGCGTAAAGTCATGTCTTAATAACGAGTTCTCAAAATGTCCACTGTAAAGCCAGTGCGAACCTTTTTAAAGGTCCACTGCACACGTGCATGCAGCCCCAGTGCTGAACCAATGCCCATCAACCCCAGCCTCCATTCAGCATGGATGGCCAGCAGCATGTAAAGTACTTCAGAGGCAGGCCTGGCATCAATGGAAAACCAGGACCAAGCACCTCGTGCCTCTTTGGTAGGTCCTAGAAGGGGTTGTGGATCAGCCAGCCATTTATACCGAAGCATAAAACTCCTTAACTCACAGCTTTAATACTGGCGTCCCTCAGGGGTCAGTTCTGCGTCCACTACTGTTCGTGCTCATACTAAATTTTCTCGGACCACGTCAACAACCAGATCCTGAAGATTGCTTTGTGAAATATCAGAATACGACCTACAGGACCTGCTCAGACTCCCTCTGGGAAATATATATATATATATATATAAATTATTTATAACGTCAATGATATCTAGAGACAATGAAAGATCTGTCAGTTCAAGTACCATGATGAACTGGTCGGAAGGTCGGGGGTTCAAGCCGCAGAACTGCCAAGCTCCCACTGTTGGGCCCTTGAGCAAGGCCCTTAACCCACTGCGCTCCAGGGGGCGCCGTATCACGGCGGAACCTGCGCTCTGACCCCGACCTCCTGACATGCTGGGGTGTGCGAAGAAAAGAATTCCACTGTGCTGTGATGTACACGTGATCAATAAGAAACGAACAATATCGATAAACATGATTCTCTATGAACAGACGCGCCTCACACCGGCTTCGTGTCACCGCACGCGTGCGTATTTAACCTTCTCGAGCGGGCGAATGTCTGTCCGCACTGCGAGCACGGATACGGCTTCTCTCCGGTGTGGACGCGCTGGTGAACCTGGAGAGTACTGCTGTGACTGAAACTCTTCTGGCACTGCGTGCAGCGGTACGGCTTCTCGCCCGTGTGGACGCGCTGGTGCTGTTTGAGATGGCTCTGTCTGGTGAAGCTCTTCCCGCACGCCAAGCACGGATACGGCTTCTCCCCGGTGTGGACGCGCTGGTGCACTTTGAAGTGACTGTGTTTGGTGAAGCTCTTCCCGCACTCCGAGCACCGGTACGGCTTCTCGCCCGTGTGGACGCGCCGGTGCTGCTGGAGAGAGCTGCTGTGAGTAAAACTCTTGGCGCACTGCGTGCAGCGGTACGGCTTCTCCCCCGTGTGGACGTGTCGGTGTTGCTGGAGATGACTCTGCCTGGTGAAGCTCTTCCCGCACGCCAAGCACCGATACGGCTTCTCCCCGGTGTGCACGCGCCGATGGTGCTTGAGAATTCCCTCCTGATTGAAACTCTTCCCGCAGTCCGCGCACCGGTACGGCTTCTCTCCCGTGTGGATGCGCCGGTGCTTCTGGAAGGAACTGTAGTGACTGAAGCTCTTCCCGCAGTCCGCGCAGCGATACGGTTTCTCTCCCGTGTGGACGCGCTGGTGTTCCTGGAGAGTACTGTGGTAAGTAAAAGTCTTCCCGCACTGCGAGCACTGAAACGGTCTCTCTCCGGTGTGAACGCGCTGGTGTTCTTGGAGGTGACTCCCTCGGAAAAAACTCTTCCCGCAGTGAGAACAGCGAAACGGTCTCTCTCCCGTGTGGACACGCCGGTGCTGTTGGAGACAACTCCCTCGGTTGAAACTCTTCCCGCACTCGCCGCACCGGTACGGCTTCTCCCCCGTGTGAGCGCGCTGGTGCTGCTGGAGATGGCTCCGCCTGGTGAAGCTCTTCCCGCACTCGGCGCACGGATACGGCTTCTCTCCGGTGTGAGCGCGCTGGTGCTGCTGGAGAGAACTCCGCTGAGTAAAACTCTTCCCGCACTCCGAGCACGGATACGGCTTCTCTCCCGTGTGAACGCGCCGGTGTTCCTCGAGACGCCGCCGCTGGGGAAAACTTCTTCCGCAGTCTGAACAGCGGTGAGTTTTTTCCTGCGCTCGTCTGGGAACCGTGTTAGCGGGCGGCTCACGGTTCTCGCAACACGGGCTACTGGGGCTTCGTGCCGGTATTACGTTCTCGTCCTTAATCTCTTCTGACTTCCGCGGGCCGTCATATTCCGCACAGTGGCATCTCGTAACGTGTCTGTGGAGATCGACTTGAGAGGCATACGAAAGCGAGCACAAGGAGCAAGAGAGGACTTGCAGAGCGCCGTTCATTCCTGGAGCACAAAACAAAAATATATATATATATATATAATGTGAAATGCAAACCATATTATGAAACAAATTTTGAATAATAATGATTGATAATAAGAATAATAACAAGCAGAAGAAGAAGAAGAAGAAGAAGGATAATAAGAAGAAGAAGAAGCAGAAGACGAAGAGGAATAATAATAATAAGAATTAGAAGATTAATAAGAAGTAGAAGAATTAGAAGAATAATAACAAGCAGAAGAAGAAGAAGTAGGATAATAATAATAATAAGAAGAAGAAGAAGCAGAAGACGAAAAGGAATAATAATAAGAAGGATTAGAAGATTAATAAGAAGAAGTAGAAGAAGAATAATAAGGAGAGGAAGAAGAAGAAGAAGAAATAAGTAGAGAAGAAGAGGCAGAAGAACTGGTTCTGTGAAATCTAAATGACCAGAGGTAGTTAAAAATAAATAAATAAATAAATAAATAAATAAATAAATAAAAGTAAAGACGCGTGACGGCCAATGAAATATGTTCTCAAGTTAGAGCTGGTGCTAAAACTAACATCAGACCTCGCTGTGATGTGCGAGATTTAAAACGAACCACGACTCTTGATATTTTTATCCGTTTCTGAAACGTTCTATCCGTCAGTAATGTTCATTGGCCGTGCTCTCAGGGTGGGAGGGGCATACTCTCTGGGTGGGAGGGCCATACTCTCTCCCCTATCGATCACAGTGACGCTAGCCCATAACGGGGTTGTCCGTGAGCTCACGCACGCGAAAGGAGGCGAATCGCTCTTTCCTCCGAGCGCGCGGCGCCGCCCCGTGACGCGGCATGACGTAAGCCGTCGGAGTCCTTCATCGGGATGGTATTTGTATTCCTGGCTGCAGTAGAACACGTTAACCCCCACCTCCACCCTACGTGGTACCCTACGTGGTACCCTACGCCTGTGCCTGGGGCCCGAGTGGTTCCCCAGTTTCCGTTTGGAAAAACTCCCTCTGGTCACACTCAGACACCGGTTCACGGAGAGCTTATTAATTAGCCGAGTCGACGGTGACACCGAGGACAGTTTACAGCCCGTGAAGAGCCGCCACACCTATCTGAAGACGTTCGGGCATTACCGTCGTCCGTGCACGTTTTGTCATCGAGGAAGCCGAGATCTTCAGCGTACTCCTCTCCGTACGACAGCAAGAGCTCCTGTCCCGGTTTAATGGGTCGACAGGAACGGTACAGAATCCCGCCTCGATACGGGAAAGCCACCAGATTCCGCTCAGCGTCACTACGGGCGCAGTTCACGTGCCTGAAAAAGCGAAAACGAGACACATACAGTGAGAGAAAGCAAAGGAAAGTGCTGCATCGAGTTGATGTCGGGGTGACACTCCGGCGGTGCGTTCCTCACCTCATCCAGTTACCGGTTTTGTCTCTTCGGGCACCGGCGTATTCCCCGCGCTGCTTTCTCTTGCCGATCTAAAGAGAAAGCCATCGTTTCAAGTTTATATTTAATCAGTTTGTACAGCCAAGCATTAAAAAGGAACGCCGTCCCCTGACGAGAACGTCACCCGCTACCATCTGCGCCCCCAGACTGCGGACCACGAAGAACTAAAAAGTCAGCGAGAGGAAAGTCAGAAGGGTGAAGAAAGGGGTCTGGACCCGCCAGGAACAAGTCGCGTCATTCCAGTCTCGAGAAGGGACTGAACAAGGCGTCCATGGAGAAAAAAGTCTGGGTCCTTTGAGAAGGTCGGAGGTGGCTCCTCTTGACCTACTCGATTTATCCCGATGCTCTACTCCTGCCCCGTGACCTGCTGCTTCGTCCTGGAGCTGTTCGAATGCATGACTCGCCCCCTGCTGTTGGAGAATCGTACCTAACGACTCGCACGTACGCCTTTAACTCACCTTCCTATTTCAGTGGATCGTCTCATCTGGATGGCATAGAAATGATTTTATTTTGGACTTTTGTGTGAAAATAAACTCACCACCACAGAGTACTCGCTGTCCATAACTTCTCCCTCGTAGGGTCCGAAGTGCACACCTATTGGAATAATCTCTCCTTTATTAAACACTCCCAGGCCGGCATCAGGAATGCCGGACTCTCGAACTTCTAGACAAGGAGGAAGGGTTCGTACGGCTCGGTCGGCGACCCCCATGGGAACTGGGGAATCGGGGACGAAGACGGCCGGGCCATGAACGTTACACTCGTTGGTGAAGACGGTTCTGCAGTGCTCACAGTCTGGAAAGACAGAAGACGAAGGCAAGAAATATATATTATACACACACACACGCACACATTTTTATCAAAAAAATAAATAAATTACTTTATCATTCCTTCTAAAATCTCATTACATTTCAGTTGTGAGATTAAAAGTTACGCTTTTCTTCTCCTTAGTTATTAAACTTTACAGTGGACGTCCTATCGTCTTACAAAGACAGTCTTGATCATCAGGCTCCTCCTTTTTTACAGGTTTATTCTGGAATCCTCCGTGCTCGTCGTCCACAGGGGGCGTCACATCCTCACAACGCTAACGGCAAGAGAAAATTCATATATTAAGTAAAACAAAGAACATCAACACTGTGTACGTGAATAATAGTTTTCCGGTCTACGTTTTCTTTTTTTCCTTCTTATAGAGAACAACGGGACTGACTTCAGAGCGCTCGGATAAATATTAAAAAATACAAAGAGCTCCGAGTAACTGCATCCGACTCATCATCTGAATCCGACTCATCCTCTGAATGCGACTCAACCTCTGAATCCGACTCAACCTCTGAATCCGACTCATCCTCTGAATCCGACTCAACCTCTGAATGCGACTCATCCTCTGAATGCGACTCATCCTCTGAATGCGACTCATCCTCTGAATGCGACTCATCCTCTGAATCCGACTCATCCTCTGAATCCGACTCATCCTCTGAATGCGACTCATCCTCTGAATGCGACTCATCCTCTGAATCCGACTCAACCTCTGAATGCGACTCATCCTCTGAATCCGACTCATCCTCTGAATCCGACTCATCCTCTGAATCCGACTCATGAAATTCCATATGGAAACGGAGTCCTGATGCGTTTAGCTTCCACAGGACCCTACACTTCCAGACCTTGTTGAAAGAAATGCGACAAAAACAACTCGCATAACTACACTCTCTGATCAAAAGTATGTGCACCCCATGACCATGAGCTTGTTAAACGTCCCGTTCCAGGTTTATTCCCCCCTTTGCTGTTATAATGCGCTCTACTCTCCCTTCTGGGAAGGCTTTCCACTAGATTCCGTGGGCGTGGCCGTGGGGATGTGTGTCGTGTTCGTTCGGCTACAATAGCGTTAGCGTCGGCGTTCCAGTTCATCCCAGAGGTGTTCAGTCGGGTTGAGGTCAGCGCTCTGTGCGGGACTCTTCTACCTCCTCTTCCAATCTTTACACACCACGTCTTCACGGAGCTCGCTTTGTGGACCGCACGAACGGTGTCCGTGCCTCGGAGTTCCCGTGAAGAGAAACTGTACAGTGACGCTACGGCGTACAGAGACGTTCTACACGATCATGCGCTTCAGACTTTGTGTAGGAACCACATATGGGTGTGATGGTCAGGTCAGGGGTGCACATACGTTTAGGTCATATAGTGTACAGTGTGCGAGTGCCATACACAGGCTAGCGTACAAAATGGAAGTGTGACGTAACGGAATAGAAAGGAGTAATTGCAGTTCAGCATCGTGGTATAAATAAACAAATAGGAATAATAAGAAAGTGGGTCACACTGCTGCAAGGTGGACCTCAGTAACATCTCGACGCCCGTGATGGCCCTGCTCTGGATTATGAATCTACTGATCAGTAAACAGCAAACCTTGCACTCATTTATTTTTAGGATAAAAGGTTCACTGTAACATCTCCCTCATACATTTCACTCTTAAGGAGGTCAGTTTTATCAGCAAGAACCACACGAGGAGACATCAGGGCTGAGGAGACATCTACTGCATGATGCTGAACTTCGTCATTTACTACTAACACTAATAACAGAAGATAAGTGATGAGCAAACACGTGTAGACATTGAAGTGTATGAACGTGTAAACATCTCAGTCTACCTGTGAGTGCTCAGGACCAGGTGTGCATGCACTGCTCCTGGGTTCTAGTGGATCTGGATCCATTATAAACACATCCAAACACACGCGAAAGCTCCTCCAGAATCTTCTCCACACCGGCACACTTCATGCGAAGTGAACACGTGATGCTGAACCTGAGAAAGTCGACTCAGACCCACAAGTCGCCCTGGAGAGCCTCTGCTGCTGCTTCTTCTTCTACTCCTTTAGCGCGTTTCTGTGGCCGGTGAACCCGCTATTGCGCTCAGTAGCGCCACCAATCGGGCTGGAGGAAGGGTCCAGGTTTCACAAGGTCTACTTTAGCAACCTGTTAGCTGCACTGTTGGCTAAAATATTCAGACAATTAAATGGACTCCTATTCACTGCTTGATTTATTCATTCATGTGTTTATTTTATTATGATTAAAGGTCACCGCGTCTTAAACAGGCCGGCTACTCGGAAGACGTGTGAATTTAAGCGAGAGCGTTATTATTATGGATTTGAATCGCGCCTAGTTTTGTTTTAAAGGTCTGATACGATAGATTTACACGCATCCGAGGTCAAAAAACACTTTAATTTAACGTGCTCATCGTTTAAACTGCAGCGTTACGTTTTTTCCCCACAGTGTCACAAACGACTCAAATGATCCGTTCTTAAGGATTCGTTCTACACTCCTCCTTTCAGAGAGCATACTCTGCTCTGATTGGTCAGTCTGTCGAGCGTGTTTCAAAAAGGAAACGCCCACTACCGTAAGGGGTTTCAGCTCCGTCTGTCAGCGAGCAGGCGATGAAGACCGGGGGCGGGGCTTTGTGTTAGAAACCTACGTAGGTTAGTACAGGACGTAAAGTCTGGAATCGCTAACGACTCGATTCAGCTGTTCAGAATCGATTCCTTCTTTTGAGAGTCGAGAACGGTTTGTCCCGCGCTCCGATTTTTAAAACTTTGCAGACTTCTTACATTCACAAACAGCTACATATGTAACACACTACATGAAAGGGAATATCTGAAAAGCTATAATAGGTGCGCTTTAAGTTGAAGTTTAAGTGTTATGACCCGGGGTTGCTCCAGTTGGTCAGGTCGAGGCTCGGCAACATCATGCGGCGATAAAATGAAGTCACCCGTGTGTACCGGATGGCCAGGTTACCCCCATCAACGGATTTCTTTCCTTCCCGGATGAAAGAGTGGATCAGGGAGCTTGAGGAATCATTTTCACATATGAACGGACTTGGCCACCACAGACCCCTGACCTTAACCGTCTTTGTGGATGTGCTGGAGAAGAACCTCTTACGGAGTGCTCCATCTCTCCCGTCCTCGATACGAGATCTCGGCCCACGTGAATCCGACTCCGGACGGAAATAAACGTCGTCACGTGTGCGCGAGTCTGTGGAAACGACGCCCCGATGAACGTGCGCTGTACCCGAAGCTACAGGCGGTGCGGTGTACTGATTATAACGGATACCTTTCGAAATGAAACATTCTACATTGATGTAAAAGTGAAAGTAAGGAGCAGTTTGTTCCAGAAACACAAACTGTAATATTTAACAGTAATGTCAAACAAATTAAAACGAAAGATTTTCCTTACAAACATTTTTTTAATGTAGCGTACATGTTTCGCCATCAACCGGCGGTCCGGACCACCAGCTGCACAAAAGCCAAAATAAAATAAAAAAAAACTCCTCTGTTGTTAAAAGCAGTCTTGATGGTCGTGTTGTAATTTGTCCAGTGTACACGTCACGCGTCGGGGCACTTGTGCGTTTTTAACGTTACGGAGTAAGTGAAGCTCCGTCCGCACGCCGGGCAGCGGTACGGCTTCTCTCCCGTGTGAATGCGCTCGTGCGTTCTGAGACTTCCTCTCTCGGTAAAACTCTTGCCGCACTCCGAGCAGTAAAACGGTTTCTCTCCCGTGTGAACGCGCTGGTGCGTTTTGAGACTGCCTCTCTCGGTGAAGCGCTTCCCGCACTGCGAGCACTGGTACGGTTTCTCTCCCGTGTGAATGCGCTGGTGTGCCTTGAGAGTGCCTTTCTCGGTGAAGCTCTTCCCGCACTGCGAGCACTGGTACGGCTTCTCTCCCGTGTGAACGCGCTGGTGTACTAGAAGGTGGCTCTGTCCGGCGAAACTCTTCCCGCATCGCGTGCAGCGGTACGGCTTCTCCCCCGTGTGAATGCGCTGGTGCTGTCGGAGATGACTCTGCTGGGTGAAACGCTTCCCGCACTGCGAGCACTGGTACGGCTTCTCTCCCGTGTGCACGCGCTGGTGTCGCAGGAGATGGCTGCGTCTGGTGAAACTCTTCCTGCACTCTGAGCAGCGATACCGCTTCGCTCCTGCGTGTGAGAGAAACAAAAACGCCCCCTCGTGACGAGCTGAGAAGTTAAACCGAGTGTTCAAGAAGGTGAAAAACACCGGATCGACGGCGTAGCGGAGAAGAAGTTACCGTTCGCCGAGCACTTCTTGTCATAGATGTCGTCGAAGGTGATTCCGAGAGCTTTCGCATACTTCTCTTCGTACGACAGCAAGAGCTCCTGTCCCGGTGGAATGGGTCGACAGGAACGGTACAGAATCCCAGCTCGATACTGGAACGCCACCAGATTCTGCTCGTCACTACTACGAGCGCAGTTCACGTACCTGAGGAACGGAGCGAAAGGGTCAGCGTTCAACGAGCAGCTGTAGGAAGACAGAGAGATTAGGCAATAAAATATACACAGATTTCAGCGGTGTGTTCCTCGCCTCATCCAATTAGCACGCATCTCCCTCTTGGCATCTATGTATTCCTCGCTCGGCTTGCTCGTGTGTATCTGTAATAAATAAATAAATAAATAAATAAAAACGTGATGCAAATTTACACTTCACCATTAGTCTAGACAACCTCCACCTGCCCCAGACAGCAGGTTACACGGATGATAAACATCCCATGCTGGTGTATTCACATGACAGACGTTTACATAAAGTCCACAAGATAGCTGAATGACCCCGTTCAAAAGTTTACACCCCCTCGGTTCTTAACCCCGCGTGTCGTTACCCGGATGATCCACGACGTGACGTGTTTATGTTCTGTGAGAGTTCTTCACGAGTCCCGTGTTCGTCCCGAGCAGTTAAACCGCCCACTGTTCTTCAGAAAAATCCTCCAGGTCCTGCACGTTCTTTACTTTTCCGGCATCTTCTGCATATCCGACTCCTCTCCATCAGCGGCTCTGTGACGTCGAGATCCGTCTTTTCACACCGAGGGACTCGCGCACGCCTGTTACATTCACTGACGCTCAACAAGGCGACACGATACATTAAGAGCCTGGGGGGGTGTGTAAACTTCTGAACAGGACGATCGGTGTAAATTGTCATTATTTTGTCTTCTGGGAGACATGTAAATACCGTATTTAGCGTCTGAAGGGGCGGGATTAAATGGAAAAAAAATAAGATCTTTAAACAAAAATAATGACAATTTACACCGATCGTCCGGTTCAAAAGTTTACACCCCCCTGGGTCTTCATGTATCGTGTCGCCTCGTTGAGCGTCAGTGTATGCTTGAACGTAGAGGACCTGGAGGATTTTTTTCTGAAGAACAGTCGAAATCTACTGAAAGAGACACACATTCTTGCAGTACAAATGTATAACATCATGCAGATACAGTACAGGTCGAGACTACGGTTAATGTTCACATCGGACATCCGAAGGGACGGGAATCTCACTGGGATCTTAGCGTCTTTAACCGTGGCATGGTTTACGGCGCCAGATGGGCTGTGTGTTCGTGTAAAGCTTCTTCTACAGATTTTTTTTTGTTTTTTAAAGCTGCTTTGTGACAATGCTCTAGAAAAATACATTTGAATCGAACTCACCACCCAAGAGTATCCACTGTTCATGGCTTCCTCTCTGTCTACCAGATCCCCCTCGTAGGGTCCGAAGTGCACGCCAACTGGAATAGTCTCTCCTTTATTGAACACTCCCAAACCTGCGTCAGGAATACCGGACGTCTGGACCTCTAGACCGGGAGGAAGGGTTCGTACGGCTCGGTCGGCGACCCCCATGGGAACAGGGGTATCGGGGACGAAGACGGCCGGGCCATGAACGCTACACTCGTTGGTGAAGACGGTTCCGCAGTGCTCACAGTCTGGAAGGACGGAACACAACAAAGACAAGATGTGAAAAAAGGAGACTTCCTTCTGAAAACTCTGTAATCTCTCTCGGCTCATGCCGGTTTGAAATCTCACATATCATTGGAGGTTTTTTTCTGGTTCCGACTGAACCAGAACAAACCCGTGGGGCGCACGACGCTACAATAGCAGAAGGCCACATCGGGGTCCAGTCCAGTCAGGCAAGAACAGGAATCTCAGGCTACTGGACAAGCAAAGTCCTTTTTCCAACCTTCAACGGCGTATCGACGAGCCTGTGCCCGCTGTAGCCTCAGATTCCTGTTAAACCAGAAGAAGAAAAAATGGCCGAAATATAATACAGGGTTCTGTTATGACCCGGGTGTCTTACAAAAGTAGTCTTCATCTTCAGGTTCTTCCTTTTTTATAGCCTTCTTCAGGAATCCTCCGTCCTCTCCGTCCGCAGAGTCGACGTCTCCCACGGAGCTCCGTGTCGTTTCGTCGGAAGTCTCCTCTGTCTTCACGACCTTACACGGCTCATGAACAAATAACAATAAATACTAATTAAATCAACGAAAGAAGATCAACACTCTCCAGTTTAATCGCTACTGACACCGTCTCCCGTACCCATGGCTTTCAAAATGGAAATAAACAAACCAAGTTCTTTAGTCTGGGTCCTTTGGACTGGTTCCATAACCCCCCCCAAAAAAAATTAAATAAAAAAATACATCCGGGTCCTCTTCGTAATAAAACCATGGTTCTGTTTGGTACTGTTGTGAACAGCTTTGTGTTGGACCAAACGAAAACTTTCACGTACATGTCATCATAATGGGTAATACTACTGCTGCTGCTGTTGCTATTGTTGTTGTTGTTGTTGTTGTTGTTGATGATGATGATGGGGTCATTATTTTTGTTTCTTCTGTACTTCCCAGAAATATTTCCTCCAATCATGTCAATGAACGTGATCCCAATCAGAATCCCTGCCAACCTTTCTGAAAGGAAAAAATATTAATAATCCACCTCATACTGGAACATCATCCCTTACACATGCATCATTTCTTCGGGGGCAGTGGAGGCGTGACGGTTACGGCTCTGGGTTACTGATCGGAAGGTCGGGGGTTCAAGCCCCAGCACTGCCAAACTGCCACTGTTGGGCCCTTGAGCAAGGCCCTTAACCCACTCTATCTACTCCAGGGGGCGCTGTATCACGGCCGAACCTGCACTCTGACCCCGACTTCCTGACATGCTGGGGTGTGCGAAGAAAAGAATTTCACTGTGCTGTGATGTACACGTGATCAATAAAGACTCGTTATCATTATTCTGCGCATGGTGGACATAAAGAGTCACACGTGAGGTTCATCACCGCTATAATTAATTAATTAAACTGTGAAAGCAACTAATTTGGTAAATTATAATATAATGTTTGCTATAATAATAATAATAATAATAATAATAATAATAACACTGGCAGTGTGGGATTCTGCACTGTATATGCATCTGATCAAATCTGTTGTGAGGGTTAGTTCTCGAAAACCTTTTAAAAAATTCAGATTTCATCATTCTGATCATCACTGAATAAAAACAATACCACTACTACCACTAATCATCATCATCATCATCATCATCATCATCACCACCATAAACCACACAGCTGCATGCATTAGCCTTCTAGATCTCACAGTACCTGTGAGTGAGAAGGTCCAGGTGTGCATGGGGAGTTCCTCAAAGAGCGCCTCCTGGTTCCTCCTGGTTTCATTATTAGAGGTCAAAAAGACTTTGAATTCTAATCATTGAGCCAGGCGACGCAGATCAGGCAGCACTGGAGATCAGCTGCTGCTTCTTCTTTACCGTTTTTCTTGCACTTGCTGAGCCTGTTATTGGACTCATTAGCGCCACCACGTGGGCTGGAGCAACCCTGCAACCCTCAACCCTAATCACTTTTCAACTGTTCATAAAAATATTAACTGTATTCCTATTTATTAAAGCAGCCCTTTAAAATATATATATAATATCAGTATATATATATATATATATATATATATATATATATATATATATATATATATATATATATATATATATATATATATATAAAATATCATACTGAATTGAACCTGCACAACATGAAAATAAATCATAAATAAAATATCTGGACTGACTTTCTAGCAAAGTTACCCGATACAGTTTCCCGCTTTACGGTGAATCAGTCATTCGAATCCTGCACTCTGATTGGTCAGAAGGTGTTGATTAGTTTTCTATAACAGCAGCTCTGACAGTCATGCAGCTTGATATCAACGTGCTCGGTCTAATACGTTATCGTTATCGTTTCTACAGTAACGGCTCGTTCA